>NW_006263559.1:147101-164227 GCF_000469605.1 Apis dorsata | reverse complement strand
ATATAATATATAATATAATAAAACTGTAAAACTAAAAATTATTAAATATTTATAAAAAAAATTTCATAGGTGTATTTGATAGAACATTTGCGACTTTAAGAATTAAAGAATTTAAAGAATTAAAGAAAGATTTTATAAAAAAGGATATTCTCTAATAATATCTTAAAATGTTATTATTATAATGAATCATGAAAAATTAAAATTTGAAATATATATGCAAATAAAGAAATAAAATTAAATTTAAAATTAACATAAATACATTTAAAATTAGCTTTTTTCATTTCTTGCTCAATCTAAACTTTATAGCGAATATATTTCCACAAATAATGATAATAACTTTTATTTTATCTATTATTATTATAAACGAATTCTCTATTGGAGGAATAGAATTCAAATATATTGTTTATTTGATAACAAGATTTCTTTTTATTATTATTATTTCATGAATTCAAATTCATATAATTTCAATTCAAAATGCGGGATCAACAAAATTTGTTAATAAAAATAAACACAAAATTCATATAAAAGCAGTAAATTTATCTAATTTGATCTTGCCAAAATTCTAAATTCAAAAAATTCTAAATTCTTATTCAAATCAATCGAATATTTGCATCAGGAAAAAAATGAAAAATATGTCCTTATTAGAAAAATTTGTTTTATTATTTTTTTATCTTTAATCTAAATTAATCTAAGTATTTTTAATCTTTAATCTAAGTCAATCTCTTACATTTAATCTAATCTCATAAATCTTATTTTACTTATAATTAATTTATAAATAAATATTATAATAAATGTTACATATAAAATGGTCAGAATATAGGGAAATAAAATATATAGGGAAATAAAATATATAGGGAAATATATTTTATAATCATGAATTTCTGCTATTCCTAACTCTAATATTAATCGAGCAGATCTTTTTGTAACTATAGCTCTGATGCTGTTCACAAAAATTTTTGTTTTAATATGATTCGTATGAAATATATCTCTATGATTAATTTTCAAACTTTGAAAATTTTGTTCTGGTTGTTTGCATTTCGTTTTTTATCTTTTCGGCCATTTTTCTTTGCTTTGTAATTAAATAATTTTTAATTTGCCATTATGAATACGATTTTGCTTTGTTTGATTTCTCGAATTAAATTCTTCTTTGCTATAGATTCTTCTCATATGATTTTAATAAATAAATATTTTGATATCAAATTGATATGATTATTTTAACTTTTTAAATTTTCAAAACCGATTAGATTCGAAAGCAATGCTGTACACAGAAAAATTAATCCCCACTTATAATGAATTTCCTGAAGTGTAAAATAACAATTACCATTGAAATTGGCATAGATGAAAAATATCGTTTCAAGTCTATTACTTCTAACTCATTTCTGAAATTATAGTAAATAGTAATAAAATTGATTTATTATAAAATTCGCTATTAACAAATATTTTATTCTAAAACAATCAAGAACAAAGTACATATATTAATGAATTATATTTATCATTGAATTCACAACATTCTAAAGTTCTGTTCGTTCGAGATTACAAAGTTCAGAAAAAAAGAATTCGGAAAACTTTAATGTAAAATTTTGATATAGGTATTCAAAGGTTTTGAGATTTAAAAAATTCTGAGATTAAAAAAGTTTTTATTTTGAAAAAATTCTGATTTTCTTGAATTTCATCAAAATATTTATGCTCTCTCCATATTCATTTCGCAAGATCATTTTTAATTGAACTTATAAAGTCAATAATATCGTAGGTCAGACTATGCTCCAGCTATATCGAAATGTTTTCTAACAAATATACAATTTCAAAGTCCTTTTAAATTGTTTTCTCAAAAATGGCATTGTCCTTGCAACATATCTGTTTAACAAAATCTCAAAATCACAATATAATTAAATTGAAGCGTTTTAAATAAATATATAATGTAAGAATCTTCTAAATAATCGTTAAAGATTATAAGATCTTCGATTCTTGTCAATTTTAACATATTGAACAAAATTTATGTTTAAATTTGTGTTATTGAACAAAATTGACCGTTCATTGGATTCGCTTTAGCAGCACTAAAAATTTAAAATATTCCATTTAATGAAACAGATTTAATCTTGCAATCTCTTTTTTAATTCTTTTATCTTATATTTCTTTTAATAAAAAAATTATTTATATTATATTGTATTCTCTTTATATTAAATAACTTTTATTCGAACATTCTCTTTTTTATACTTTTTTATTTTTTATTTTTTCTTGCAATATTTAACTGTGTTCAGATAAAATAAATGTCAATATAATATATATATATATACAATAAATAATAAATCATTGAATTAATTTAAATGGTTTTAAAAAAATTTTTTTATGTTACTCATTTGAGTTAAATATATTTTGTATTACATATACATTATATTTACAAGCATATAATAAATATGAATTAAAAAGAAAATTCATTGTAAAAATAATGTATAAGAATATTTTTTTATATATATTAGTTTATTTTATGATATTTATGACAATAAATATAATAATTAATAAAAATATATATATATGATATATATATATATATATATGATATATATATATCATTTCAAATGATTAATATATATAGTAATGATTTAATATATTGCAGAAATGATTGTTTGTCAATTCTTATAATTAAAATGATTTTAAAATCAATTTTAACTTTAACTCAAGTTTCAAAAAAACTTTCTTTAGCTTCCTTCTTTTATATTATACTTATATTATATTATTATATTATTACATTATATTTTATATTTATATTATATTTTATTATACATTTTTTATTATACATGATATTTTAGAATTTTTGCAAAACATTTTTATGTATAATTATATATAATACTTTTAATTTAATTATTAATCATTAGTATCATAATATGTGTATATTAATTTGAAATATGCAATTTATAAAATAATCATTATCAAAATTTTTAAAACTTTTTATCAAAAAGTATAAAGATAAAAAGTAGAACAAAATTCGATTCAATTCGAATTTTATTATGTTATATTATTATATGTATTTAAATTATTATCTAAAAATGTATATATTTTGAAAAATGCATTTTCAAATCTATCTAAAAATAATTAATATTTTATTTCTTACAATATATTTTTCTTATGAGATATACTACAAATATGTATACATATTCTTTTATATAATAAATATGATATTAACATATTTGAAAATTATTTAAATTATTAATAATATAATATTATTAATATTATAATAATAATTATTTCTTGAATTTAATTTAAAAAAATCATTTGTTTCTCAATCAGATTGAAAAATTATTATTAATATTTTACTATTTTTATTATATTTTACTATTGATATTTTAAAATTATATTAGTTTAATTTAGCAAATGAATTTTATTAATTATATATATAATAACATTTATTATGTTAAATTTTCAAATTATTATAAGACGAAATTTTATTATTTCACGAAATGTTCCATTCTTTATCCATCCAGAAAATATTATTAATTTAAATTATAATCTATTTTCATTTGTTTCATTACAAGTATAATAAATTTTCAAATTATTAAATTTGTGAATTATATTTTATTATTTTATTATGTTAATAGATATAAGAAGTAATAATTGCAGAAATTAAGTACATTTCTTTAATATTTTTGTGGAATATATAATAATATATATAATAATAATATATATATATAATATATATAATATAATATTATCTGTGGAATATATAATATATAAATAAATATATAATATAATATTATCTTTAGCAATTTACGCAAATTTGTCTCGAAATTTATTACAAAAGAAGTAAGTATTTAATTTGTGTAAATAAATATAACATTGATGGAATGAAAATTCTTTTGTCAAAAAGATAAAAAAAAATAATCTCATGTATCTATTACAAAAATTGAAATTGAATCTTATAATTTATGTTTTATTTTAATTAAAATTTATCTAATTCTATTATGTTTTGTATTAAAATTTGTAATTCTTATTATTTTTTATTTATACAATTTTTATATAAGTTTCAATATTTTACTTTAACATGATTCAAAAAATTTATTTCAAAATTTATTTAAAAATAAATTTTAAAAATAAGCTTTTTATTTGTTTTTATGTTACAAATCTTAACAAACCAATAAAAAAAAATTTATAAAATAAAAAAGTAATTAATGTTCAAATGATCAAAAATGAAAAAGAAAAATCATATTAGAAATAGAATAAGAGGACAAAAGAGCGTTTTTTTTTTAAATTTTTAGATTTCATTGTAATAAAATCACTTAATAAATTTAAAAACATTAAAAGCTAGAATCAAGAAATTATATTAAACTTATTAAAGATCATCAATGAGAATTGAATTATCTCTGACTAATTTGTTATTGTATATATAAGAAATTGCAATAATAAAGATCTTCCAACAGATCTTCCAAAGATTGTTTTTATTATAATATCTACGTTTTAATGGATTTAAAAAAATAATTACTTTAGAATAAAATCACTCAAACATTATTTTTATTGAATTTTTAATCAAGAATTTTAATTAAAAATTAATAAAATAAATTACTCTATTTGAAATATTATAATTTTTTTTAGAAAAGAAAAATTATTTATATCTTAAATAGTAATATTTATATCTTAAATAGTTTTTAAATAACAATTGGTTCTTTTACCGTCATCTTTATTTTCTTTAAATATATTGATCCTCAAATAAATTTTCCATTTGTTTAATTTCATCTCTTAATTCATCTCTTAATTCCAAATTTTCGAATCTCTTTTGAAATAAATTGTTTAAGATCAAAGCGAGAGAAATTAATATTATTTAGGTCTAGCTTTTTTGTCGTTTCATGAAAATTGCAATCTGCAGATGAACATAATCACAAGAAATATAGCTATTAAGCTTTTCGTCATTTAATGAATTATTTTCGAGAATCAACAAATTCTTTTTTTTTTCTTTTTCTCTCGCCATTTCTCTATAGTTTTTTAGATTCCAATACTAATGCACATTAAGATTTCTTTTACATCTGCATTTGATATATTTGGCTTCATATGAATATTAAAAAGAGGATTGTGAATAAGGAAATATCGAGAAGAAATTATTAATAAATTTGAAATAATATATACACTATCAATTAAAGATTTTGGATTCAATTTAAAATTTTTGAATTTTTATTGCTATAGATAATAATATAATAATAAAAGTATAGGGTTAAGAATTAAGTAGAGTTAAGTAATATAGTATAATTAATTATTAAATAATTAAATATATCATCAGCATTTAATAGCAATTAATAGATAGAAAATTAAATTTGAAAAAATTTCAAAATATGATTGTAGATAAAAATTAAATATAAATTAAATAATAAATACTACTATTAACACCATTAGTATAATTAATAAATAAATTATAAATTATAATTCAAGAGAACAATAAAATATAATTATGAATATATAAAAAAAGAGAATCAAAAAGATTCAGAACATTCATGAGAAATAAGAAAAAAGATTCCAGGATTATTTCTATAAAAAAAAATTTTTTTTTTCGTTTAGTTACCGTCCATATTTATTTAAAGAGTGGGCTTTTTCGATTTTCTTTAGATCATTCTCGAAAAATTGCAATGCAAAGAAATATTTAGTTCAAAAAATATAATATAAAGCTATGCAGTTCGTTCACAAATTTTGAAAAAAAGAACTAAATATATAATGCTAATAAAATATATATCATTATATGTACAGTGATAAAAATAGATCATCTCTTTTTTAAATATAATATTCATACGATTGTTTTTTTCTATCTTTGTCTTTTTTTTCATTGTCATTAGTACATACTCTGTGCTTATGTTATATATAATAACATTGCAATTAGTTTAATATTATAAATATAAATATATATATAGTATATAAATATAATAATTCTTTGATATATATTCAATAATAATAAATAAATTGCAGAAAAATAAAAAAATATGAAGAATATGGCAACAAAGTCCAGTTTTTCATATATTTAACTCTTTACATTCCAAATATTTATCAAAAATATCAAGTGGTCTACTTCAAATTTGTTTTTCAAGTTTATCATTATCTGTTAATTTTTATATCATATAACAAATAAAATATTTATTAATTTTTCGCATTCAAAATATATATTATGTTAGACATAATATGAAAGGATAATATGAAATGTATGTAGAATGTATTTTAATCCTTATTTCAATATTACATTATATAATATAATATAATTAAACTATATATATTAAACTATAATAATATTAATATTAGTTTTTATATATTATAGGAAAAATGAAATATTTTTAATATTTATTTTTTAATATATAAAACATAAATATCTTATTTTCTATTTTAATGAATATGCTAAGAAGTATGTCTAAAAAATATTATAAATAATTATAAATAAAAATATAAATATCAAAAAATTAGATATAAATAGAAATCTTATAAATATTTGAAATCTTATAAATATTATTATGATCATTCTAAAATATTCTTTCAATTATTAATTTGCATATAAAAAATATTTAAAATTTTACATTTCAAATTTCACAAGCAAGCCTATGTTAAAATTAAGTCAAAATTATTAATTGATAATTATAATAACAATAGTATTAAAATGTTAGAATGCAAAAAGTTAAAAAATTATAGATAATACAAAATTTCTTATCAAAAATTATATTCAAAATTAAAAATATTAAAATGATCACACTTAATATATAAAATTCGGTAAGAAATTCCAATTTTCTCTTTAGTAAAGAATCTTATCATTTTAACTGAATCAATTATATCGGAATGAAATAATGAAAATAATTATGTTGAATAATCCAAAAAGCAAAATAATCATTTGGAAACGATTACTCGACAATTTCGATTTCATTTCGTTCCATGTTCAACAAATTTATTATCGTAACATTCACTAATTATTTTAGTGAAACCATTTATGTTGGATAAAAAAATAGAACTTTTAAATTTGTCTATATATTATGAAATTATTCTCTCTCTTTTGTACGAATGAGTTATATGTTTTTTGAAGAAGAATATCTTAATAGTAATATTATTAATATAATTATATACAGAAATGTTGTTAAAACAAAGTTAATTAGGATTAGTGGAATAAATGGTATTTAAAAATAAAGAATTGCAATTCTTTCTCTTTATTTGCAATTTTCCACTCTTATTCACAATATAATTGTATTTTCTAGACAATTAAAATTAACATTTGATCAGAATATTTATTTTTCGAATAATTTAAATTGGAAATTTAATATCTCAAAAATAAAATTTGTATTTACATGTAATATATAATTACATTGCGGTATTTATCTCTTCTTGATTGAGATTAATTTTCTGTATAAAATGAAAGGATATTGATGATACTTTCAATAAAATATTATCTATTTGTAATAAAAAGTATAATTGGAAATATGCATTATATAAATAATAATAATTATATTGATATAAAATATTAAATTAAATTATAAGAAAATTAATTTCAAAATTAACATAAAAGAAATAATTAAATTATAATAAAATAATAAATTTAAAAAATTGAAATAAAATATTAATACATATTAATTTATAAATATTAATATATCTAAAAGAAATATACGCAAATTATTTTTTATTACAATTTGATTATTTCTTTTAATTTTTAAGTGAAAAATTTTCTCGAATCAATCTTATTAGGGAATAGATTATGAAATGATTAAAAGTAATAACAAGAAAAAATATATTTAATAAAGAAAAATAGAAATGAATTATGTTATATAAATATGGATCGTGCCTTTGTTCTACTACTCTGAGCTTTCTATGTCGCACAGCAATTTAAAAAGAAAATAGACAAAACAGAATCGAAACAGCGATCATGTTCAGTGATACACATAAATATACAAGAATGAATCGCACTATATATAAATTTAACAAACCTATTTATGTTTATTTATATCACTTGTTTATATTAAAATTTCTATTTTAATATTATATTTTATATTTTTGCACATGTATTAAATTCTCTGAAGAAGTAACTTTAATCGTTTAATCGTCGAAGTAATTTTAATCGTTTCACATAACAAATCAAATCTCTAATCACTCATTTATTTAATCATAATATAATATATTGAGGGTAAATATTAGCACTCATGAATCGCATTAAATTATTTATCACATGCGGTCTAGGCAATCTATTTTTTCATTTTATAGTGCTATATTGAATTTTCAGTTATATATATGTAAGTGAACTTTCTTGTATAGATACACATAGGCTCTATGCATAATTTCCAATAATAACAATTACATTCAATACTTGGTATGAACTGTTTCCAGTTATCAATCTATAAACCGTATTATTTCTTCCGATAATAGTCGATTGAATAAATTTCGGATGGAAAATTTTATTTTAAACTACTCGATCATTTATTTTTCATCATATATATGGCACATGATAACGATTTAACGGGAAACAAATGAATTTCAATTCACAAGATAGAATTATACAGATTAAATAATTGTTTCCGAAATTTTTTTTTCATATTAACAATGTTGTAAAAATATGATAAAAATTTTTTGGTGGAAAAAAGATGTATTTATAAATTATTAGTATTTATAAATTTTAATTCAAATAATAAATTTAGAAATTTTAAAAATGGATATTTTATTAAAAAATCTTAAATATCGATAGAATTTTATTAATATCGTGTATGAACAGAAAAAATATAATAGAGATATATACATTTTAAATGAAGGCATAGAAGAAAAATATGAATTTTTGATATCAATTATTAATAGTATAATACTTGATTTTTAATATTAATTTGTTTTATAAATAATAATAAAAAAAATGTTAAATAAGTAAATTTTATAAGTATAAATCATATATATATCATAGAATATAATCATGTAAATTTAAATGTCAAAACTTCAAAAACGAGTAAAGAATCAATAAAAGAAAAGTCCTTTAAAAATTTGCTTGTTTTTACTTATTTTGAAAAAAATTATGAAAAAAAAACAAAAGTGTTTTTGTTTTTCTATTATCAATTTATAGGTTCAAATATATATAATTCGAAAATATTCGAATAGTTTTTTATTTCTTTATGAAATTATTGAACAAAATTTTGTATTTTTAATGAAATTTTGTAATTGTGTAGAGTATAATGAATTATATGGAACAATTTTTTTCATTTCAATTCTTTTTATTGAAATTTAATTTTAAAAATATGAAATAGATGCTTAAAATTTCTCAAATGAAATTAAAAATTGGAAAAATATTTATAATTTTGGAAATTAATTTCATTTTCTGAAAAAAATTTCAGAATAGAAAAAATTTCTCTATATGCATATTATGTTCTATAATATAATATGTTTCATTAAAATCAGAATTTTCGAATTAGGTAAATTTAATAATAAAAAATTTAATTAATAAAATAGTGATCAAACACTTTAATGAACCACAATATATATTCTTGATACTTTTATTTACTAAACAATTCTATGTCACGGTTCCTCGCAAATATAAATTTTGCCTCGAACGAAAATGACATAATTAAATTAGGAACATAATAAATTTAGGAAATGCCTTGAATTTGACGAACATGCATTAAATTTCGAAGATACTTTAAGAAATCAAATATTAAAAAAAAATTGTAAATCTTTGAAAAAATTCTATGAACTAAAAAAGGCTATTAAAATGGCTTCATAAATTTATTTGGCAATTCTAAAATTCTATTCTAAAAAATAAATTAGAATAAATTATAAGTTTAAACAAATGGAAATACTACAAATATATAAATGTCAATAAATAAGTGGAAGAATAGGTACATTCTTTTTTTTCAAATCAGTTTTTTCAAATCGGAAGAAAAATAAACAAATCTCTAAAGAATATTCTATTAGTTTTAATATTTTTATTAATTTATCGATTCTGCTTCCGTTTTGATATATTTTAATAAGTTTTGATATTCAAGTTCTTTTTATATGTATAGAATGTAAATATATTTGTGAAATATCTTTGAAGATCGATTTTAACAAGCAAAATAAATAAAAATTGATATACGGAAAATATTGATTAATTATAAATAACTTAACTTTATGTTAAAGAAAATAAGAGTCAGTGTAATGAAGGTAATGTAATGAAGATGGAGAAGTTTTACTTTATTATTATTTATTACTATTTCACAGTTTTATTTTATCTTTACTTTGTCTAATCAAATTTCTTATAACTTAAAAAATAAGTGTTTCAACTAACATTTTTATATACTACATTTATATTTATTTTGACCTGTAAAATTAATTCTCTAAAAATAATAAATAGAATTAAAATTCGATATATTGGTTATTATAAATTCTGCAAATATATGTATATCATATAAAATTTTTTGTATAATAATTATTTTTTTAATGATATATTCTAGTATAATAAAATAATATACGATCTTATATAAATATATATAAATATATAAATTATATATAAATTTCTTCTATACATTTTGAACGAAGTAAACAAATTCTTCAAATAAAAAAATAAAAAAATTTTAAAAAATAAATAAAAATATACATGAGTTTATATTATATTATATTATATTATATTATAGAATAATAATTAAAAATATTACTCTGCTGAACATAATGTAATAATATTATACAAATATGTAATGTTGGACAACAACTTAGCTAGGTACAATCAGCGAAACATATAATTTTCTTTTCATATGGAATAATTTATTTGATGATGAATTGTTTGTTGACATAGTCAGATCAAACACATCATGTTGCATGATGATCGATAAATGTGATGTATTTTTTCTTGGCCATTTGCATAATAAAATATGTTGGTTTGATAGAAATATATTTTTTTCCCTGCAAAATTGAACTTATTTTTTATTATGTAGATAAAATGAAAATAGATGATGATATTGATTGATATATAAAAGATAATATTTGCATAAATATTTGCATATTTCAATCTTTGATTAATCGTTTCTATTTAGAGTTTCTATTTTAAATTTTCATTATTTTTAAATATATAAGTTTCTATTTTAAATTATATATAAATTAAATTTATTATAATTCTAATCATAATTGTATAATATATAATTATAATTTATATAATTATATATATACAATTATATAATATATAATTTAAAATTAAAATTTCTATTATAAAATAAATACTTATATTATTATGTACACATATTTTTATTTTGTGTATAAGTATTTGTATTTTATGATATAATTTCTAAATATTATATCATACAACAATTTTAATATATCTTAAATTGATAAAAATTGGATTTTCTAACATAATTTTAATATATTAATTTTAATATATTAATTGAATTAATATTCATCAAATTAAAAATTCATCAAAATGATTTTGAAAATATTTTTAACTTAATTTAATAAATTAACTTTCTTAATATTAACTAATAATTAATATTATATCAATATTATTAATATTAATTGTAATGAATTTAGATATTAAAGTTAAACATATATATTTTTCAAGTATATCAAGTATATATATTTTTATTCTTTAACTCTTTACATTACACAAAAATATACAAAATTTATATTATTTAATTTTTTTAATATTTTTATTCTGTATTGAAAAAAATAGCATAGAAATAATTTGTAGTATAACAAATATAAAATATAAATATAAAATATTTGTTATACTAATATATAATAATAATCTGTATTATTAAATCGAAAATTAATAATTAAATTTTCACAAATTTAAAATCAAACAATTCCTGACATGAAACTTTTTATTTTATATACAATATACAAAATAACATGGAATAAGATCTTTGTTTGAAATTTGAAGAAATTCATTTTTAAGAAAAATAAAAATTTTAAAAGATAAATATGATTATCTTATTTATATGTGAAAATTTTTTAAGTTTTTAACTGAATTTGTTAGCTCCAATCGGCTCATGAAATTATGATATATAAAATTGATTTAATTGACTAATAAAAGTTCTATTGTTAATAAATTATTACTTTGATTAATAGCAATGTCCAATGAAAGGTTTATTAGGTTTATTAAGTATATTATTGAATGAATGTGTGAATTTATGAAATAAAACTTCTTGTTAGTTCGAAGTTCGAACAATTCAAAATTGATAATGTTTTTTTAATTTAAATTGTTTAATTAATTCGAATAATTAAATTCAAAGCGTTTTATTTTTTCCTTGAATTTTACAAATAATTACAAAATTTGTGATCTCTAAAATCTCCTTCATATTCATCTCGGAGAATCCTCGGTGGGGCATATATGCGGCCAACAACATAATGAACCAATCTTTTCATTATGCAATGCCCCCAATTTAATGAAAATTCTTAGGAAATTCTCTAATAAAGGATTATATCACTCATAAAGTCCATTGTTTGCAAAAAAATTAATTTGCAAGTATTGGTAGGAAAAATTTTTTCAAATGAAGAATGATTATCATTTGCATATTGTCTTAAATTCTAAAATCTAAATTAATTATTAATTAACTAATTTAAATTAATTCTAAAATAAAATTCATACTCCATGCTGAAATATTTCTAAAAAATATATATTCTCAAAGATTTATGTACATCTAGAAATAATATAATTGAAATAAAACTTGAACATTTTAATACTTAAAATTTTGCTCTATTTGAATATTGCTATTACAAAATTATATTTAAAATATTTAAAAAAAAAATAAGAAAATGAAAAAAATAAGATTTAGAAAATCATTTATTTCACTTTATTAAAGTAATATTTTGCTAATAAACAAATAGCTCAATTTTTATAATGTTTAATATAAAACAGAATTAATATTGATAATACATTTTATTAATTGATATTATACATTTTATTAATTGATAATACATTTTATTAGTTGATATTATATAAAATATAAAAAATTTCTGTGACTAAAAGTATAAAGAAAAAAAAAATTTCAAGGATCATATATAATGTAAATCTATATTTATTTATCGATTTTCATCTATTTTTCTGTTCGATATCAAACTTTTTTGTAAATTTTCATTATAAAATTTCAATTATAACATTTTTTGAAAGTGATTCAATCTTCTCTTACATTGAATTCATCTTTCTATAGAAATTTTATCATTAAAAAATATTAATCTTTGAACAAAATTTGTATAATTATAAATTAAATTGTCATTTGTTAAATATATATATGAAAAGAGAAATAATAATTTAACATTTTTATTTGCTCTAATATTTGAGTTACCAAATTCTAATTTTATAATTAAAATAAAATAAATTAAAATATCTAAAAAATTTCATAAACAAGATGTATACATCGTCATATTATCGAGTAATGTTTAATAATGGAAAAGCAGATGCGCAAGTTGATCGAGCAGAAACGATTGGATCGATGCTATGAGCAGCGTTGCATTAAGCAGGTCATCAATTATAAGTCAAAAGCATCATCTATCAAAGCAATGTGTAGTACATATTTAGAGAAAAAACTATATATAACATATAAGTTTTTTTTTTTATTCTAAAAATGCAACAACTTCCTTTGTTTTATTAGTATTTCCGTATCGATGATTTTATATTTGTTCTTTATATATTTTTTTTATATTTAATTATGCAATGATAACTTGAACGATGCTCGCTTAAAAAATTATATTTTATGGATATATAGAAATAATTCATAATATATATATATATATATATATATTATGAAGTAGTATATGAAGTATATCTCATGAATTTTTATTTATGGACAAAATTGGTTCAATCACTTCGACTTTATTTATTTATGTAATATTTAGAAGAGTTTCTAAATCTTACGAAAAATTTATTAATTGTAATCAAAGTTTATATATTCGTGCATCATATCAATTAATCAATGATTACTAATGTTACTATGGTTTAATAAAGAAATAGTTGATTTATAAAAAATAAATGATTTCTTGAGTCAATAGAATTTAAATATTTATTTTAAAATTAGATTTTACAAGTTTATCACTTATAAATATATGATATTATTTTCATTTATTTTTAGATTATGCTAGTGTCATTCGAAGAGATGAAATTTTGCAATAAGGTTTGTAAAATGTTTCTTAATCACTTTAAAAATGATAGTGCTGGAAGTTAAAGATAGTGATATGTGCACGATTAGAAAGTTTATAAACTTAAGGGATAATGTTCATTTAAAAATTCGAATGAAATGATAATTTGATCTTTCGAAATTGATATGAAATTGACTCATGATTACTTGTCATATGAAATTAAAAATAAGATGAATTATAAATAATGTCTTATTTAGATAGTTTATTTATTCTTTCACAATTCAATAAATGACAATATAACAGTTTTTATGGAAAAGTAGAATACATATAAACAAATATATTAAATTTATTATTGAAATAGAATTATTATTAATTAAATATTAATTATTAATGTTAAACATTGTCAGTTAACGTAAAATTATATTTTATTTAATCAGTAAAATAAAATTATGTCTAAGATTTTTTAAATAAATTCAAGTATAACTATTAAAATACAATATTACATAAAATTTAAGAATATTAATATATCATTAGTTTTATAGCTTGTTTAATTTTATTCATTTTCTTCGAAAATGTTTAATATGAATGATTAAAAAATAAAACTAGAATTTTCGGCTCATAAAAGATAAAATCAAAATTATTTTGAAATTTTTCTACATATATATATATATATATGAATATTTTCTTTGCTATCATAACTTAGAATATTAAATCTCTAATAATATAATATGTATCTTTCCTTTTTCTTTTTTTTAAGAATGAAATTTGTATCTCATTTTTTTTGTATTTATTTTCTTTTTATTTTTTGAATAAATTAAGAATTTTCACATTATTTCTAGTTTTAAATATTTATTATCCAACTCTAATTTAAATTTTTATATATAAACGCATTTCATTCAACAAATTTTATAAAATTAGTTAATAATTTATAAAATAGTTAATATTCTTTAATAAAACCGAAATTTCATCGTTCTCATTTCATTATTATATATTATTTCTAGTGCAATGCCATGCCAATGGACAATATATTAATTGACAATTAATAAAATTAATAAATTTTTTCTTTGTATTTCAATAGAATACTTTTTTTATAAACAGTTATAAATTGCAAATATATATATATATATATGAAATTTATTATCTATCTTTACATCTTTTTCAAGCTAAAATTTTATTACTATAAAAAATATATATAAATATTATATAAATATCTAATTTAAAAAAAAATCAATTCTTCTTAAAAATTAATTATTTTTATTGTTAGAATAATTAAAACAAGATATAATATTTATCGTATTCATTATTAAGGGATTTTTCGCACAACAATAATGGTATTATTTGTTAATAATCTTATGATACATACGATGATAAGAATCTATAAATTATTATCTATTGGTTATTTTCTGTGGTTAGAATGTGATAATACTTTGATAATATTAATTATATAAATATATATAAATGCCATCTTCAATAGTTAGATCATGATATTGGTTTTATATAATATTATTATTAATTATAAATTTTTGAATTTTAATTATTAAAAAAAAAAAAAAAGAAATCCACTCTATATCTCTATAATCAATTTGAGAAAATTTAAGAGAAGTTTTTCGGTAGAAACACAAGTTAATGATACGGTAGATCAGTCTCTTTAATTTTGATCAAATAGTACAAAGATATGTACTCATGGATTAATCTGCGCGTATTTATCATAAATTTCGTTAAAATGATGTTAAATATAATAATGTTGAGATTGTAATGGCTGGATTATATCATTTGTAATCTGAGAATCATATTGCATTTCAATTAGATTGAAAAATTATACAATTCCAAATATCATATATATTTCTCTCAAAAATGGTATTATTCTTTAATAATCTCTTATAATCTTTTATATTTTTTTATTCTATATTTTTTTATTAGTAAATAAATTGGAATGATTAATAATAAAGAATATATAATAAGAAAGAATATATTTAATAAAGGAAATAAAAATAAACTATGTTAAGTATATGTGGATCGTGTCAATTGTATTTTTGTTCTATTATGAGTTCATTATGTCACGTCGCACAATTCAAAAAGAGGGACAAAACAGAATTGAAACAGCGATCGCGTCCAGTGATAATTCATACGCAAATATACAAGATACAAATCGCATTTTTACATAAATGTAATATAAATATAATATAAACTTAACACTTTTATTTTTATTTTAGATTTAATAAAAGTGATAATGACAATATGACAATATGACAATAATGAAGAAAGGAAACTGTCGTGTAATTTTTGCGAATATTTATTTAAAATTAAAATATAAAATATCTATAGTCATGGGACTATTTTTTTATATGAGCAAATATAATTCATATATATATAAATTTAAAAAAAAAATTATAATAATTCTGATTTTTAATATTTAAATTGAAATTGTAAATTTAAAAATTTTATATATTTCAATTTTAAATTTTTAAATATGTGTATATCTTATATGTATATGAGAAATAAAAGATTTATAATTTTAAATATTTAAATTTATAAATAATGAAATTATATATTATTCAAATATTAAAAAGTAGAAATATTAAAATTGAAAGGAATTATTATTCAAAGAAATCAGTTAAATCAATTTATTCGACGGAAGATTTATGCAGTAAAAATGAAGAAATAAAAAGAACGAGATGGTATAAATAATATGGATAAAAATATAATTAAGAAATATCAGTTGTTTTCACATGAAATTTAATAAAAAAAAAAAAACAAATAATATGCTTTCTTTTGAAAATTTCGTTCTTTCAATTTTTCAATATTGTGAAACGAAAAATTATCTCGCATATGAAAATCTATCTTCGACATTAAATCTTTCATCGAAATATATTTGAAAGAAAAGTTCAGTTTTCCTTTGTTCTTTTTTTCTCTTTTTTTTTCTTTTTTTTTTACAATCTGTTATGATAAAGAACAATAACATGTATCAATGATTGTTTATTATGAAAATAAAGAAAAAAAATCCAATAGGAAAAACAAAACAAAAATACACATATTAAATATTAATTATTAATATAATATTTTAAAAATTTAAATTTTTTAGAAAAATAAAAAAAATAAAGAAATTAATCAAA
>NW_006263559.1:110521-146570 GCF_000469605.1 Apis dorsata | reverse complement strand
ATTTTTTTCTAATATTATTGTGTTAAATAAGATACATAACAATATTTTTTTTATTTATTATTAATTATTATTATTATATTTAATTTTTTATTATATTTAATTATTATATTTAATATTATTTGTTTTTAAATATTTTTATCTTTATATTTTATAATTATAAAATATTTTTATAAATACAAAATTATAATAATTATTTTTTTAACATAAATTTTAAGTATCAGAAAATATGTTTGATAATTTCACAATTTTTTATGTTATAATTTTAGTTTGGAAATTTATCTCGTGTATTAAAAAACAGCGTTTTCAATAAAATATTCAGTTAAGCGTAAAGTAGAATTAATATAACAATAGTATTCGTATTTCAACAATGTATACGAAAAGAAAAAGCACAATATATGTATTGTGCTTAACTTCGATATTTTTAAAATTTCTGTTTTAAAATACACATTTTAATTTCATTATTGATTTCGACAAAGTAGAAAAAATTTAAGATTTAATATAGTTCATATTAATAATAATTTATAGTCATTAAATTTATTGGAAAAAATTTGTTAATTGACATTCATAGAATAAAATTTTAATATTAAAAAATTTATTAGATAACATAGAAGATATAATTTTTATTTTAAATTTTTATTTTAAATTTAAATTTTAACTGTATTATTACGTTATATATTCATATATTTTAAATTCAAATCAAAGAATAACCTATAGTATCAAAGAAACAACTAAAGAAATGTTCATTATAAAATAATAATTTATGAAGATGGATGCTTTACAATTTATATCTATATTATAGAAATTATATTAATTATGGAATAATAATCAAGTTATAAATTTGTTACATTATGTACAATGTTACAAAATAAAAGGGCATACAAATTCTATATCTCAAAAATAATGATAAGTCATATTTCTGTTATAAAACAGTCTCTTATCATAATACTAAATAAATAAAAATAAATATTTCACAGATTTATAAATAAGATTAAGGCTAATGAAATATATATAATATATATAATATATATAATATATTGAACTTTAACATAATATTTTATTTTGGAATTTTTTAATTTATTTAAAAAAAATGAACAAAATAATATTTAAAAAAAATAATACTTCTTTTAATGACTCTACTAATGACTATTCATATTTTTTGTTAATTCCCTCTTTTTAGTACATAATTTTTTTTTACTATTATTTGTAGAGAAAAATCGAATTTATAAATCGAAGATATTTTCCATCTTTATTAAAATATAGATTTAGATTTAGAGAAATATTATTTGCATGTTAATAATCACTTTATAAATTGAATATATTTTAAGCATTAATTTAATCATTTTTATTAGATTATAAAAGATTATATATTATGCATTATTCTACATTATATTATATATTAATATATTATGTTATATATATATTAATATATTAATATTAATATATTATGTTATATATATATTAATATATTAATATTAATATATTATTGGAATATCAATTTTTTGATAAAAACTAATACAAAAATTGTATACAAAAATGATATATAGAAATGATTAAAATTTATTTATTAAATTATAATTTAAAATTATGTTAGATGAAGCAAATTTTGATTTTAGTTCATAATTTAATAAATAAATCTAAATTGATATTTTTATATATATTCAATTATTTGTTTTGATTTGAATTGATTTTGAAAAATGTTTTAATACCTTAACGCCTTATTTACTCAACTTATTTTAACTTCATTTATATTATTAATATTAATTGATTTTACTTTATTATTATAGATTAATTATCATTAATAAAATTATCATTAATAAATATCATTAATGATCATTTATATTAATTATTCATATCATTTCATATAATAATCTTTATTTTATATAAATTTTGATTAATTGAATTTCTTCTGATTAAATTCTGATTAAATTCATTTCTTTGAAAACATACATTTATTATTTGAATAATAAAATATATATAATGAAGAAAATCAACATTTATACATATTGCTTGATCTCAATCGGCATTAATAAATAAAATTGTATTGTAATTTAATTTTTCTTTTTTTCCAATAAGTATAATTTTATTTAATTAAAATTTTAAGATTTATATTAATTTTATTCAATAAATTTATGTATTCAAGTAAAAAAAAAATGTTAATAGTAATAAAATCAAAAAAAAAAAGAAATAATTTTAACGAATGTGAGATGTATTTAATAATAGATTATAAAATATGCATTTTTCAAAAATAATGCATATTTAATCTTCTATTTGTAATTTTTTAAGAAATTATATGCATAAAACATAATACTTTTTAAAAAGTTTCATAAATAATTTTTAAAGTAAAAAATTATTTATTAGTTAAAAAACACTTTTAATGGAAAACATCTAGAATAATTTAATTAGTTTTTTTTTAAGCTTTCTTGTTGAAAAAAAAATGGGTTTTTCGAGAAATAACAAAAAATTGTGAATAAAAAAAAAGAGAAATATAAAAATACTTTTGATTAATAAATATTTAAAGAAAATTAAAATACTTTTAAAGCAATTTATTGATAAAATAAAATAAAAAATATTTTCAAAAATTAGAAAATAAAAATTTTCAAGATTAAATAAATTATTACAAATAAAAATTATAGAATAAAAAAGTAAGGAAAATATATTCATTAATAAATTTTAATGAATATAAAATATTCATTAATAAATAGATTTTATTTTATTTATTATCTTGAAATATCTTACGTTTCAATGTTATTATTCGCAAATTTTTGATTTATTCGATTTCATTCTCACAATATTTTTTTAATACTTGTTAATTTCTAGTTTAGTTTTTTATCATTCTGGATTTTTTGTTTTAAAAATTAAACAATATATGTGTTAAGAATAGAGCTTGTAAAGCGATCGGGTAATTTGATTTTTATTTTCAACAGTTCAAGTACCGTTAATAGCCTGATAA
Organism: Apis dorsata; assembly: GCF_000469605.1. NCBI lineage: Eukaryota > Metazoa > Arthropoda > Insecta > Hymenoptera > Apidae > Apis > Apis dorsata. The sequence continues at coordinate 143,620 of NW_006263559.1, read as the reverse complement.
TTTATAAGCGGGCATGGTTTTTTTCCATGGTTTTTCCAGGTCTCTAATTTAAACAAAGATATCACAGCAATGACTACTTCATGAGCTATATGATGGATACCATTGAAGCGAGCGCGAAGATTCTGATCTTCACGTGCTGCGACGCGACTCCGCAAGGGCCAATTCTTCAAGGCTGTCCTCCAGCGCAACCATTGGTCCCTTCAACCCCCTTTCTCTGAGCATTTTTCTCGAAAAGCAAGGATTAAAGAAAAAACCAAGGCTTGCGACAGTTATAATTGAGTTGATATAGAAATAAAAATGAGAATAGATAGAATTCGACGACGATACAATGTACATCAAAATATAATTAATAAATAAATATAGAAATATAATTAATAATAAATATAGAATCATTAGAGTAGCCGTAATCATTACAGTTAGAGTCAAAGAGCTCATAATATAAACGAATATACAGTCTTACGGTAATAGGTGGTCCTTTGAGCAATAACATCAGTTTAAGCATCCCATTTGTGCAATATTTAAAGTCGTTCACCATTTTCGATTTTAAATCGAACAATATAACAATATAATAACTATGAAATGATAATTATGAAAAAATAAGAATTGCAAAATTTAAAAATAAATTTTGTTAAATTTGATAATAAACTAATAAAAATAATATTAAAGAAATTAATTCAAATAATAATTTGTTTGCTAAAATTTAAAATTTTTATAGGAAATATAAAATTGTATAATTTAAATAATAATAATTTTATAATTTAAATAATAATAAAATTTCAAACCTTTTTAGAAATATAAATTAATAGTAAATATACTAAATAAAGGCGATTCTATCAAATTTGAAAATTTTTTAAATTAAAAGATTTAATTTTTTAATATAAATAAATGAGATTTAATTATTCAAAAATTAAATTCTTTGAAATTAACTAGAGTAAAAAATCGCAAAGTTAAAAAAATCATTAGAAATCTCTTTTGAATACTTTTTTCAATAGTTTTTTTGAATATACTGTAATTTCCTGTTAAAATAAGACTATAATAGAAAATTGAAGTAATATGTGAAATATAAAATTTCTATGTAAAATTCTATAAAAAATGATAAGAGTATGATATCATCATCATGATGTAATGTGAACTTCTGTCTTAGGACAATGATATAAAACCAGACATATTGAGAAATAAAATATTAATAAAATAATAAAAATAAAATAAAGAGAAAATTATAATTCAAAACCATTTTATTTTATTTATCAAACGAGTCTCGCTTAATTTTTTATAAATAAATTTATTCATTAAGAAAATAATAATATTAAGAAAATTTATTTGCATAATAATTCTCTAATTGTGATTATAATATCATAAGAAATTGCAGTCGATAGAAAAATTTTTAAAAATCAAGCATTTTTTAAATCATTTTTATTGAATTTTTAATTTCAAATTTAACATTTTTTCTATTAGTATTAGTATTTGAATTATTTCAAATATAATTTGAAAAAAATTTGAAAGCTTTCATAAATCTTTCAAGATTTAAAAGTCTTAATACTTTTAAAAGACTTATGAATTTCGATAATATTTATCGTTATTCATATAACAGAAAAGAATTGAATATAAAAAAAAATAGTAAATAGAAATATAATAATAAAAGAGAAAAAGTATTGATTATATGACAAGCAATAGATGCAGTTAATGAATTGTCCAATGTATATTTCTTTAATTTCTATCTAAAATTCGAATATCTTTATTCGCTTTTCTGTTTTATGTTTAATTTTTTTCTATTGTATGAAATGCTACCGAATGCTAATGAAATTCTTAAAACTATTAATTTGAAAATCTTACAAGATTTTTGAATTATTTTCGAATTGTTTTTGATTAAAAAACTTTTCATTATACATGTATATAGATTTGTATATCTAGATAAAATTCCAAATATTTTGAATTTTTATTAGAACATAAACATTATTGATGACGAATTCAAGAATCTGTAAAATACAATAATAAATAAATCACGATTAATAAAATTATGAATTTTATAAATATTCATTGAATCCATTTCGATGATTTCACTCTTCGAACTGAACGATCAACAAATCAATTGACTTTCATATGACGAATAATAAAAATTTGAATCACAAATATGTTCAAAATTGTCAAACGTCAATTAACATTCTGCTGTTACATTCACATCGTAAAATTGAATTGTCATCAAACGTTTAATCATACTATACTTTAACATAATCCCGTTTTATTGAATTATTTTGATGTGTATGACAAATGGAATAAATAAATTAGAGCGGATAAAATTAATTATAGAATAAGATTTTTTGTCGATCTGACTTAAAACAGACTTAACTGAGATCATTAAAATTTTGGGCAATACAATATCTAAATAGAAATTATTAGCAAATTAAGAGAAAGAATATTGTGATTAACTATTTATTTTTTCTATAATAAATCCCAAATCTAGCAAAAGATGTGAAGAAAATGTATCATGTAAATTTATCATGTATAATGCATACACTCTCAATAGAAATGTAAATATACATCATTTCATATATATATATGTTTGATTAATACCATTGTGACAATATTTCATAATTCACGTTGAAATTTACGCACTAAATAATTCAGGGTATTCAATGCGAAAAATTGATCAAATTATAATTTTATGGATAAAATTTTATATCATGTTTTCAATGATTATTCATTTGTAACAATACAAGAGAAAATATACATAATATATATTATATAATTTTATTTTTAGAAACTCTCAGAATAATTATAAATAAAAAAGTCAAAGTAAAAAGTTTAAAATATTTTATATAAAATATGCTATAAATATAAACATTATGAAACTTTCATTATAGAACTTTTTATTTTTTTATTTTTTTTAAATAATTTAATAATTTGTTTAAAATAAAAACAAAAATTGTTATAATCGAATTATAAATTAGATTAGTAATATAAGATATTGTTATTTTTGAGGAAAATAAATTATGAAATTGTATTAAGTCATTAATAAAAAATGTTATTGATGTATAAATATAATAAATATTTAAAAATAATAAAACTATCACAATTGAATAAGTAATTTATTTTATTTTGCAACAATTATACGTTAATATATATGTAAATTATTCTTTTTGAGTTTGTAAAATCACGACGGACTTATAATTGACATAACAAGTATTATATCTAATTTAACTTTTTAAAATTTTTTAAAAAATTTTAATTCATATTATTATCAATCTATCAATCATAATCAGAATCACAAATACTTTAAATCTTCATTAATATATCAAAAAATTACGATTATTTTTATAATTTATTAACGAATATTATTATAATTTATCCTTTCTGTTCTTTTAAAATCATAAAATAAATTAAAGTAAATTTCACTTAATAAGCTCGTAAAATTTTTTATTGGAAATGTAAAACATTTATTAAATTAAAAAAAAATAATTATATAATCAACAACAATTGTTATGAAGAATATTTTAATATTTGAAATACAAAAATCATCTATTTTTATAATTATTATTGCATGTATAAATAATAAAAGAATTTATATTCATATATGAATTATAATATATGAATTATCATATATGAATTATATTCATATAAATAAAAAAAATATTATATTATATTTTATAATAATTTAAGTTTTTCTTTTTTCATATGTCTCTTATAGTGATTCATTCTATTCTCTTTTGCAATATTTATATAATATATGTCCATTCCTCTCTATATCATTATCTTTATCAATCAGTACATTTATGAAATGTCTGAACTATTATTTATTTCATTGTTAAAACTATCAATACTGTGTATAAATTAAAATCTTGGTATATTATATTTTTATTATATCATTAATTTGTATCTATTCTTTTATTTTGGTTATTTGGTTATTGTTAAAAAATGGTTGAAAAAATTCTCAAAAGTGATATCATTTTTAATTAAATATATTTTAATGAAATTTAATAATGTTTACTTATGTTTGATATTTAGATATATTTCGAAATATTCTTGAAGATTCGAAAATTCTCAGAAAAATTTAAAAATATTGAATGTTCAGAATTATTAACAGATAATCAGAAATATTCAAGAATTAAAAAATATTAACAAATATTGTAAAATATTTAAAAATATCAAATACTATATAAAATTTTGCAACTTATATATTTAGATATTTGAGATATTGTTCAAGGATATTGTGTCACACATCTATATACTTATTTATCATATTTGCATATGATAAGTTCGTAAAATCATCCAAAGAAATAACAATTCAATTTGAGCTTATGATGTATAAATTCTTTATTTGTAAAAATTAAGGTGACAAATATCTTTCAGAATCATAATGTTTGAAGCAAATATATTTCTCGATGAATTATTAAAATTAGATGTCATGCTGCCCAATATTGATTCGAAGTTAAGCGTGTTTCTCGAACTTGCTTTATTAGCGCTTACAAAGTTCTCGTATTTCTTTATGGTCTCTATTGTTTTCTAGAGTTTTCTACGGATTGCTTTTGGTAGAAAATGCAATCCCCATCATCTTGGAGATGGTAGCTTGGAGATGAGGAATAAAGAATTATGCGAGAGTTTGGCAAGATCATGATTCTTGAAGTTTCAAAAAACTAAAAAATATATTTTTTAACCGATGTTTTATTATTATAATTATTAATAATTTAATTATATATAATTATATAATATAATTTATTATTATAATTTGTTAATTTATTATTGATTCTTAAAGATAATATTTGATAAATTATCAATTTTAAATCATAACAGAGTAATCGTAACGGCTTTTGAAAGCTATTGCCAAAATTCGAAAGCAATTTTTAAAAAAAGGATAAAAAATGATATATCAAAAAATATCATAAACGTTAAAAGTCGAAGTTTCTAGATATCTAACACAATCGTTTACGATTCCGTTCGATTTCGTTGAAATCTCACGATTCTTGCCCACATCTTTTTCCTCGATTATGTTAATCATTCAAAGAAAATATTTGCCATTGAAAATTGTTCTAATGTAAAAGAGATCGGGAAAACACTAAGATTTGATACTGTTCTTCTTTCTCCATAGAGGAAATTTGTGTAAATTTGTGTAAAAATTCTTCTTTTTTTAATAATTGTGTAGGAATTTATATCTCCGTTCTCCAAAATAATCATTTCTATTATGATGATCTATGATGATAATCTTTTAGCTCGCAAAAAAATTAAATATCAATTAGTTGAGCGCTAATTATTGGAAAAATGCATCGATTGCAAATAAACCGACAAGTTTAGTAAATAATAGATTTAATAAATTTAATAAATTTTCAAATAAATCGATTTAAAAATATCATCACATTTGAGTATAATATAATAATGGGATTAGATTTTTAATTATTTTATAATTATTTAATGATTTTATTGAATTAAAAAACATAAACATATTATACATTGTAAGATAAAAGTTTTTCGTTTTCGCAGAATAACTAATATAATATATAAATCAGCATTTCTTATAAGTTAAAAGAAATTAAAGAGCTATATATTATAATATATATATTTGATAAGTAATTCGTATAATTCATATTTATAAATAATTTAAGAATTTTAGTAATTTTACTTAATCTTTTCAAAAAGATATAAAATAAAAATTTCCTAAAGATAGTTATGCGTGTTTATATTATTAATATAATTAATATTAATTATATTAATTTAAAATTATATTATATTAATTAATATAATTTAAATATAACATCATATTCATTTTTCATCATATTTTCATTTTTCTTCTCTGAGTTCCTTCGCATTAAAAAATTATTGAAAATTATGATATTTTTATTAATGCATAAGATATTATTATAAGGAATGAAAAAAGAAAATCTTAATATTTTGTATGTATAAATACGTATTTATAATTTCAAAATAAATCATTATTACCGCAGTGTTGTAACTAAATCAAATTTATTATTTTTATATATCATATAACTCTTACAGAAAAAGATTCAATTTTACAATTCTGCTTAATTTTCTGATTTTTCTTTTTCGTTTTAAATCATCGTAGTCAAAAGATCGATATATTTATAACTAGAATGAAAAATGTAGACTTATTATTAATCGAATGAAAATTGCAATTTAATTAATTTATAAAAATATATATGTATATATATGATGTATAATTATTTCGTAATTATTATGATAGTTTTAACAAATATGAATTTTATATTCTCACAAATTTTCCTCTAATATTCCATCTTTTCTTTCGCATAAATTCTTCATTCCTAATAACAAATATTCTTATATTTAAATCACATTCTACCGTGTGAGTAATTTTATTAATAAACTCTAGCATTGAGAATGAAATGCATATCTTTCAATTTCCTTTACATGATCCTTATTCTGATTCTACATTCTACATTCAGAATTTGAATCTTTGCTGTAATATTAAAAGACTTGGAACAGAATTTCATATGACAGTGAATGCAAGCCATTATTATGAAATATATAGTTATAAAATCAAAACATTAATCATTGAATATTTTTCCGTATTTTATGTTTATATTTTGTCTAATATTTGTCTATAAAAAAATTATAAGTTTTTCAGAAATGAATTAAAAATTTTTAACAATTTTAGATTCTATTAGAAGAAAACTTTAAATTTCAAAATTCAATTTTATTTTATTGCTATATATTTTAAATAATTCTATATAATTCGCTTATTTAAAAGAATAAAATTATCTATAATAAATAAAATAATAATTTTCTTTTATAGTATATAAAAACAAATATTGGTTATTATTAATATTATTACATCGAAATATACGATCAATTTTGATTTAATTAATGACAAATTATTTTAAAATTCATAGAATATTCGTTATATAATATAGGAATTCACAATTTACGTTTTTGTTTCTTATAATCCTAAAATATTATGATAAGTGTATTTCAAATTTATTTTTCTTTTATTTATTATATATTAAATATATGTATAAGTGAGTAGTAAGAATATAAAATTATTATATCTTAATAATCCTACCAAAAAAAAAAAAAAGAGAGAGAAACTTTGGGGATTTCTGATTAAAAATTATTTTTTTTTGAGATTCATATTCTGAATTATTTTTTTATTTTTAATTATATATTTGATTTAATTTATATTAAATATATATATATATAATATTATATATTGATATTAGATAAATATTAGATAAAAAAATCTAATTGTAATGTATATTTCATAATTTAATATATATTTAATGAATCTAACATATCTCTTACATATATATTATATAATATTTACATCTATGAAAATCTAATCGCTAAAAATATATATTAAAGTGGCACACAAATTTTTTATTATTATATACTATTAATTATTATATTATCTTATTATTATAATATTATTATTATATTAATTTCCTATATTTATTGTATTATACTAACATATACATTGAATAAAATAATAAGCAAATTTTTACAATAGAAATCCATAATTTCTGCTCTACAATATTTTTACAATTTCTATGATATTTCTATTTTATGATGGATATATATATATCTGCAGAATGATAAAAAAAGAAGATTCATAACTTTAAAAATAGATAGTATTCACCAAAAAAAATTTTAATAAATATGAATCGAAAAATTAATATTTTTAATTTTATAAACAATTTCTGTTTCAATTAAACTTTGCTCTTTCTTAAAAATGCATAAAAAGAATTTTTATAATAATAATAAGAATATTATAATCAATGTAAGAAATTTTTAATAATTATAATGTCGTGTTACTATATAGCATGAAATATAATCTCAAAATAGAATTACTTCATATTAATAGATTTTAATAAGTAACGTAAATATAATATCTTTTTGTTTTAATTGTATATATATGTATAATGTTTTTTCTCAAGTGATTTCATCTATAAAGAAACTGAAAAAAATCAAAGAATTAGTATGCTTAAAAAAATATTCGTTCAAGTATTTATTAAACTTCTAAAGAAATTTTTTCTTTAATTGTATCTTTAAGATCCTTATATATTTCTTTAGTTATGTATCATAAAACTTTATTAATAAACTTTAATATTTTAGTCTAAAATTATTGAAGGATTTAAAAATTGATGGCTATATCCCACAATTGAATCTCGTAAATTTAAACAAGTTTTAATTTTACACAAATTGAATTTATTTTCTAAATTTAACTTTTAACACTTACTTAGAAATCAGTAAAATTATTTTATCTTTCGCTTCAAGATGATTTAATCTTGTTATATTGTTTCTAAGTTAATATTCTGTCTAATAGTATTAAATATTTAGCTAGGATTTTTGTAAACTTTTAATAAGTTTCTTTCTTTTTTTTTTATATGAAATGAATATACAATATTTGTTGCTTAAGGTTGATTGCGTTATATATAAACCGAATTCTTATATCACCTTGTTCTATCTTTCAGGAAGCCATTATTGCCTTTTTCCAAAATTATTTATTTGCAAAATATTCCTCGAGATTTATTTCGCTTACAGATTGAAACCATTTATCATGGAAAGAATTTTTTAATAACACGAATAAGTAATAATCGAATAGAGCAAGATCTGGGGAATACAGAAGATGCGATAAAATGTCCCAATCAAACAGCTTTTCTCTTATTGAAATTAATGTAATATGCGGTTTTATTGACGCGATCGTCGATTCGCCAGTTTTGTCGTTTTTCTGCTATGGCTTTCAATTTATTAAGCTAATTGCAATATTTTGCAGAATTGATTTTGAGAAAGAAGCTCATAGTAGACTAACTTTCGAATCCCACCAAATAGACAAAAGAACTTTCTTCATGTGAAGTCCAAGTTTCGCGATAATTAAAGATCTATTGTTCTTAAATCAAATACGTTTTCGATGCACATTTTAATACAAAATCCATCTCGTCTCCAGTAACAAGCTTCTTTAAAAAAGGATTTCTTTCATATGAATAGGAAGAAGAAAATCTCATGTAGAGATACGGTTCATAAAATCAGTCTCCGCCAATAGCTGTGGAATCCAAACTTTACATCGATTGATATATCCTGAGCATGTTGATTATGTACTGTTGTTTTGGAAATATTAATGACATTTAATCGCATATTGCGAATTTTCAGCGACTATGGCCTTGATAAGTTCCATATCCATCGCTGGTAGGCAGTCGCTGCGGACTTCATTTTTCAAATTAAAATTGCCAGTTCTAAATTTCTTAAATCAATCGCGGATGGTCATAATAGTTGTAGCACATAAACAGTATAAATCTCATCTGCAATATCATTTGCACTATTACTTTTTTTAAAGCAATAAAACAATGTCAAAAGCTTTTTTTGGCTATCCATAATGAACGGTATAGAAAAAAGTTGTAAAAAAGACTATATCACCAACGAAACGTTAAAAGAGCTGTAGGATGATTGAAACCGATACCAAACGACTAATAGGTAAGCCTGCATATTCATATAAAAATAACCAATTAAAGTCATTCCTGTGGAGCGAAAAAAACTTATGGGACACTTTAATATTATTGGAAAATATATACATAGAATGAAAGTAATATATGTAGATTTGTTTATATATTTCTTTATCATTTATATTGATACATCATTTATGGAATCATTGTTTAATATTATTTAGATATTTTTGAAATAGTTGTAGAAGTTATTTGGAGATCTTTATCAATTGCTATTGCAGTATCATCAACAAATTTAATTGTAATAGAATTAGTTGTAGTTGATATATCAAATATAAATAGAATAAAAGGACTTATTTAAGGATACTATTATAGTACTTCAGCTTTAAAAAAAAGCTACGGTTACATCTAAAAATCTTACCTTAAATTTTTTATTATTTAAAGTAAAAATGTATAGTTAAATAGCAAGGAAAATGTAATATTTTTTGAATTTGTATAGTAATCTAGTATGCCATATTTTATTTTATGTCCAAGAATATATAATATTTTTTCTTTTCCAATTTTTAATTATTATTATACATAATTTGATGTACTTGTTCTGTTATTGAATATCGAAATTAAAACTGATTTGAAATTATCATTCCTGTAATATTGTATGTAAATATTATATTTGTAATATTATATTAATTTATATTAATATTTTTTTTTTAAATTTTCATAAGCTTGATTGTGAATTGAACGCTCAATTGAACGATTCTATTTTTTAAATAAATTTTCTTGATTTATAAAATTATATATGAGTATGATTGACAGTTTTCAGAAGGACCATAAACATCAACCATAATAACTAAATAAAAAAATGATATTAACAATAGATATAATAATTAAAATAATGTCTTTTTTTGGCTTCTTAATCATTTTATTATTTATTAAATCGTATCCTGGGATCTTACTACGAGTTTAGATTTTTGTCAATCATTTCTTTAATATCTTGAGGAGGAAAAAAAAAATAGATAGAAAAAAAGACTAGATATGTTAATTCGTAATATTTAAATATTTTGAAAAGCGAATATGTTTTAATTTTGCTTATGATTTGTTTTTTATTTTTTATTATCTTGCTTTTTATTTCTTTATCCAGCCACCGTAAAAGTAATAAGAGACATTATTTATTCTAATCGAATCTGTTGATAATTATCCAAAAAGAATAGTTAGTTATCCAAAAGAATAGTACATCGAATGTAGATACTAATAAGACATAATAAAACTAGTAATAAAATTCTACAAATATTTTTGAAAATAATTATTTTTAAAATTTTAAAGAGATTTTTTTAAGTTTCTTAATACATAATTTAGTTTCCATTTGTTTTCAGAATATTTGTTATTTTGCCATAATTTAAATAATTTTCTTTTTTTTAAACTTTTTTCTTTATCACATTTTGATATTCATATTAGGTAATATATTCTAGCTTAATAGTAAAAGAATAGATTATTATTATGTTATTATGTTGTTTATTATGTTATAATTCAGATATTCAACTATATTATTATCTATATTTTAATTCATTTTTAGGATTACTAATGTCATCATTAAAAAATTCTCTGAAATGAAATTAATAATTTGATCAAGACGATGATCAGATTGATTTTTATAATAATTGTAGAATTGATTATTATAATAAATGGTGAATGATCGGAGAACAGTTCTAGGACTTAGATATATCTCGGAGGTTTTTAATTATTAAAAAAACTAGCAAATTATTTTATTTATTTTAATAAGTATTGATTTAATAAGTATTCGATATGTAAGTATTTTTATTTATTGAAATTTCGTATTGAAATTTTTTTGTCATTTTATAAAATATTATTATTGATGTAGCTTTTGGAGTGAAGATTTTGCTATCTTATTACTTATACGTTTAACATATGTTAAAATCGCCTTTATTAAATTTATGATTCAAACTTTCAAGAAAATGATCAAATTTCTTCTTTAGAAAATAGTATTTAAAAGAATAATAAATATTATAATGAGATTATATAATCTTGAATTATAATATTAGTTATTTTTTATTAATGATTTTTATTATATACCAGGAATTCATAATATTTTACATTTTATTTTTATTATATCTCATATATCTATTATAGTAATATCTGATTTATATATATAGTTTATCACAATCATTATATTGAATATAATAAATATCATTGATTTAACTATTGATTTTAAATAATTCTTATTTATTTGTAAAACAAGTTTAAAACAAATTTCAGAAATAACAATTAAGACATTTTTAATGTTAATTTAAGAAAATTTTCAGTTTATTTTTAAAATGAATTGATTTACAATTAAAACTCCATATAACAATACGTGATAGCTTTATTATTTTGCATTTATTATAATAATAAGTCATTTATTTATTCTATCTGTTTTTTGATTAATTTTTCTAACCTGTTGCAACTTATATATTAGCAATATAATTATTATTGATATTATATTATATCTTATATCTAATATATATATATATATTATTTTTATTTTATAAAGTATATTATTTATATTTTCTTGCGTTATCTCTGTAGAAAAGAAAAACCGAAATTTGAACGATTTTTTATTATCATTTGAATATCATTTATTATTATATTATATCATTATTTATTATATCATTTTAATATCAAAATTTAATTTTTGTTTTAACTTCAGTTTAGAAAACATTTTTATAGATCTCAAAAATGGAAGATTTTGTATAACTTTTTTTTATATTATTAATATTGTTATTTTGGATCCACATCTTAAGAATTCTTTTCTTATTTTCTCTAAAATTATAGAATGATATAAATCACATAAACTTATATGGAAGAATTTTTTTTATTTTAGTTGGAAAATATGAAATTTTTAATTTTTAATTATTTTCGATAAATCGAGATTATTATTCGATTTATTAGAGATATTATTTTGATCATCATTTAATCCTAATCATTATTTAATCTTATTTAAATTCATCTGTTAATTTTTTAATTTTTTTACTAATGTTTTATATATCCAGAATATCATCAAAGTATCATGATTATAAAGAAATTTTTTTATGGTGTTCAAACTCGCGGAGCATATGTTTATATGCTTAGATAAATAATTTGCTGCGTAAAAATTAATTTTATTTTTCATTTCTTCTTTTTCTGATTAGAAATTTATCTATTTATCTTTCGTTCATGTTTACACACGTTTGATATATTCGAATCAATATATATCAATTTATATATGTCAGTATATATCAGTTTAAAAATATTAATTTTTTTATATTTATTTAAATTCGTTTCTTTATTCAATTTTTAATTATTATTATAAAAATTAATTTTTAATAACTTTTAGTTATTATTATAAAAATTATAAATCCTTTCTTTTTAAATCTTAAATAAAGAAATTAATTAAAGGATTGACTCTACAGATTCTAAAATAAAAATTGATGCAAAAATACGGATTAAAATTTATTTATTATAAAATTGTAAATAAGTTCAATTTGTGTTACAAGCAAGACATCAATAGAATTATAAGTTTATTTGCCATTGTATTCTATCTTTATATCTTTTTATTTAATAAAAGTTAAATTCCTTATATTTTAATAAAAAACTCAATATTTTTATATATTAATTGTTAGAATTTCCAAAAGTATCTTATGAATATATTAATGTTATATAAAATACTCGTTAAAAGATCAAGAAATAAATCAACAATAATCACCATATTTTATGCAAGTAATAGATCAAAAATCATTGTATATTGTATATTATTGTATAAAATTATATGAAATTATGATAACTTTTTCTATAGAACAAATAAAATTTCATATCAGGTATTTCGCGAACTTATGTATTAAATATATAAAAATTGTCTTGTGGCTTATATTCAAGATATCATTCCCGATAAAAAAACGATTTTTCAATTTTAAGCATAAATTATAGAATAAATATTATTACTAAAAATACATATTTTTTAATTTTTCGATTATATATCTAGATCTTAGCTAATATCTAGATTGCAATCGTTTGCAAAATTGACACAGATGTTATACATAAGATACAGAACATATACGAAGCAATATATATGATCACTATTTCCATAGATAACATTTCAATGAAATTTGCATATATAAACGATTTCGATTTCCATCGCAAAGATGGATCCTCTCTCCTTTCATGTGCTACCAAGTAGTTTGATAATGATCCTCAGGTAATCCGACCGAGATTCCTATATGGCCAATTGCGTTTTACGATTGTTTGATCGTTTTCCGATGTGAATGATAATGTGTAATGTCTTTTATATGTAATTGTTCCTTTTAGTGTAGGATCTTCGACTGATATCGAAAATCATATATACCGAAATACATAAATTATATATTATATTTGATAGATAATTTTTAAGAATTATAAAATAATAATTGTAAAAGATTTGAAAAATCGTACCATGAATTTCAAAAAAAATTATAATTGTAATATTTGTAATAAAAAAGATTATTTATTTGAAATAATTCTTTAAATAATGAAATAACGAATAATGAAACGTAATGATCTTTATCTAATAATAATTTTAGAAAGTTCAATTATTATATCATTTTAATATTATTAATCAATTATTTTCAAATTTCTTTTTCCAAACATGAAATTATTTATATATATTCTGTAATTCAATTAATCAAGATGTTCAAACTTACTTATATCAAAAATCATCAATAACGTAGAATATTCATAAACTTTGCAAAAATTTATTAGTCAATGATAAATTCTAATTTCTTGGATCATAATTATAATATAATTATAATTTATTTTATATATTATTTTATAATATTTTATTATAATAATATTTTATATATTATAAATATATTTTATATAAAATATTAAAATTATATATTTAATATTATAATTTTATATTTTATAATTACATTCATGTTTAATTTTATATATAAAAAAATTGCATGATATTATTTTTTAAATATCTATTATTGAATCAAAAATTAGATTAAATTATCAATTAATCGGAATAAAAGTTTTTTTTATAATATTAATCTAAAAGATATATTTTATATGATTATATATCTATTGCTTAAATTAAATTAAAGAAAATTTTTATAGGAGATAATTGTAATTCAACAAGTGAATTGAGAGTAATATACTTTATAACAATATATTAAGTTCTGAGTTAAACCAGCAATAGTATTTACGCAAAGTTACAGAAACATATCATTTAACAATATCTTGGAATAAGGTTAATTTACTTTGATCATGCGACTACATTATAAAGTTTACTCGAGAAAATCTTACTCCTCTTTTCAACGATCAACTGTGTCCTTAAGTTTGCGTAATCCTTCTATGTTTTCAGGTTTCTCCGCAACTAATCTAATCGATTATATATTTTTTAAATATATATTTTATAATGAATTAATAAAAATTTCCTGTAAATTAAAATTCAATTTTAATTCCTTTCAAATTTATTGATACTGAATAAAAATTATATATATATTATAATATATTATAAATTTATATAAGATTATATATAGAATTTTTCAAAAAATGATTTTTGATTTAAATAAATAATACAATGATTTAAATAAATAAATAACACAATGATAAAATAAATAAAATTTTCCATTTTTCAAAAATATTTAGTATGATATTTAGTATGAGTATGTATGCGCTTAGATACAATCTATTTCGTGCTTTCAATTTAAATTACTAAGCCATTATTATGTTTTCCTTATCAGCAATATATTTGTTATTAATTATTATAATTTTAATAATGAAAAATTTTAACATTCCATTTATTTTATTAATTTCATTTATTATTTTATTACTTAATTATTTAATTTTTTTAAACATGGAACTCATATAAAAAAATGTTATCAAATGTTACATTTTCAATTCATTTTCAATTATATCATGATTCTAATATATATATAAATAAATATAAATATTCTATTTTATAGATAAATATTCTATAAAATAATTATATAAATACATAATTATATAAATTTTATAATATATTTAATATATTATATTTTTATTTCTTAAATTATTATATTTTAATAAAATATAAATTGTAAGAATAACTAAAGATAGCAGCAGATTTAATCTCTGAATGGATTAACTGAATTCAATCGATATTTTATAAAATATCGTATAAAACTTTATCTCGTAATTTAATATTACGAGTTATAATTTAAGTTATAATTTAATATTCAAATAAAAAAAAATATATTATACTTTAATGGATATATATCGTTATAATATGAGTTATTTTTCTTCTTCCTTAACAAAATTAACTCGACTAAACCGAAAAACAAAATAAAGAAAAAAAAAGAATAAATAGATTTTCAAATTAGATTCTATATATTAAATTCGATTTCTATATATTAAACAATCTTACATTAATCAAGGATAGGATCGATTCTGAATTTGATTAGTTTGCCCAAAAAGAGAACACTTGCTTTTTTATCTTCAATTCCGAATAATTGAAATTTCTTATTAAAGTTTTACCTTTCGTTATCTTGATCTCGAGATTTTAATATGAACGATTATTAAGAAATGTCTGAGCAAAAGTTTTCTACCATCTTTAAGAAGTAAATGAAGATTTTCTTGAAAACGATAACGATAATAGTGTAACTTTTTATTATTTGAATGTAATGCAGATGAAGTTTCTTTGTGTAATTTATTTATTTCGAATGTAATTCAAATTATGAAATGATTAAAAACGTTGCAATTTCTTTCTTGTTTATATAACAAAAATTTTATATATTTTCGTAATTGAAATTTTTATAGAAAAATTAAATAATAATTAAATAAAAAATAATAGAGAATCGAGTTAAGGAATGTTTGAAATTTTAAATTTTGTATTTTAGTTTACATAATAGTTTTGAATTTGGAAACATATGTAAAAGTATTTAAATTATTTCCGCTAATATGAAAAATTAATAAACAAAAAAAAATTAATAAGTAGGATTTAAATAATTTCGAGATGTATAAAATAATCTGATATAAAATACAATAAATTCGATCATTTTGACAATTTTTTAAATCATCATACATCATTTTTGTAATCATTTTTGCAAATTAATTGCAAATTTCTTGTAACATAATATAATATGATGTCAGATATAAATAAATTCAACAGATATATATAATGACTTTAAAAAGAAAACAAATAAATGAGTTTCATTCTGAAAAATGTAAAATAAATAAAATTAAAAAAATAATATTATTTATAATTTATTATTAATAATAATATACTTAATAAAAATATAAATATAATATTTATTATTAATAATAATTATAAATAATATTATTAATAATAATAATATTAGATGTTCAAAATACTGGTTATTCGTGCTTGCACACAATAATAAACATATTTAAATAGCATTTATTATGGCATTTTTATGATTCATGGTACAATATATTTTTTATATTCATTCATCATTAAATATCGTTATTTTAATATAATGTAACAGTTGATTTTAAAGTTCTCTACAAAAAATAGTTTTCCAATTTATTAATCCATTATAAATCTATTGATTAATAAATTAAAAGATTGCTTTAAAAAATTGATTTTAATTTAATAATATTATTTTCATATTGATTTTATATATATTTGAACTTTTTTATCAGTTTATATCCGATATGAGGATGTTATGAACATCATACAAAAAAATCTTTCATTGTATGTCAATATATTGTATATTTAGAATATAAAAAAAAAATTCATATTCATATTACAATTTTTCATTATTTTTTTTTTAATTTTTTAAATTGTTCTTTTTTTTTATTATTTATATTTTTCTTTATTTTTAATAATGAGATGTGATTTAATATTGTTCATTTTTTTTTTTGATCAATTCAACAATTTGCCGATGAAATTTCAAATATTATTATTATTATTTTTATGTTTAATTTATTATTACTAATTATATCTTCTAATTTCAATTTTAGCTGAAATCAAATATATGAAATTAAATATGTAAAAACAGAATAATAATATCAAGACATTATGATCATTTTTCTCTATTATTTCAATAATATATTTTATATTTTTCAACTTTTGTAATTTTTAATATTCATTCTTTAATTAATTTTATAATTGACTTCAAAATACATAAATTATATTTAAATAAAAAATCTGGAATTTTCATTTATAAAATTGATTTATATAAAATATTTTTTTATTTGATATTTGATATAATGCGTTATTTATTACTATTATATTAATAGGTAACAATTTATATTTTATATTTGTAATAATTTTTTCTAAAAATATTTTTTTAATATAGAAGCCTGCATATAATAATTATTTAATTTTTTAAGTTTCTGTGATAAATTTTTTTTATAATTATGTGATAAATTAATTTTATACAATAATATAATAACATAATAATATTAATAAACCGCATAATTACCGCATAATTTTTTGTTGTTATGATATAAAATAATTAGTTATTTTTCTTTATTTATTCAAATATTGAGAAGATAAATGTTTTAATCATATCATATTTATTAAATCATATTTCATTCAAATAATAAATTGTTTTGCTTTTTTTTTCAAAATTCAATTATTCGTGATTGCGAAAGTGAAATAGATAAGTATGAAATTTATATAACCTATATGAGTATGAACATAAATGATATATATCTCGAATTGGATGTGTTATAAAAGTGAAATGTTTTCTATCTTTATTGATGAATAAAATATTTGGAAATGATACGGTATGCTAACTATACGAGATTGTTTTTCACAATGATTCACAAGATCGTCCAATAATCAATATTTATATAATATTATGTATGGCATCCAATGATAAAAGTATGATAGATTCACAAACTCTAAAAATATCGTCTCCAATGATTAAAGTATAATATTGTTGGCTTGGTAAATTTCAAATTTATATTTTGTAATCACAAAAAATTAATATTTCACAAAAGAAAAGAAGAAAGAATTTAAACCTTTTCATAGAAGATTTGGGAGAACTACATAACATGACACTATGAATCAGCCTGAGTGATCAAGTTTTTTAAACTATAAAGTTTCTTAAACTAGTCTTGTAATAACTGACGCACAAAGATACATCGCGCATGTTATATTAAATATTTGTATATTTTTAAATAAATATCTTATGTATTTTAAAATAAATATTTTTTTTTAACTATTTCTTTATAATGTTATATATTTTTAATTAATAATCTGCGAATAATAATGTTTGTTCTACTAAAATGAATATGGATTATATAGCATTGATATCTTTGATGCTATAATTAATTGGTACTAATTAAAAATTTATATATTATATCATAATCCCAACTTTATTTGCGATTAAGAATGTAAATTCAAAATTAATTTTGTGAGAATGTTTAATAAAACTAATAGAATATTTTTATGATCTATTTTTAAAAAAATCATTAAAAACTTCAAGATTTCATATATCAATTAATCTTGATGTTATTTAGAATAAAATTAGCATCATTATGTAATGGAACTTAATATGATGATAGAAGACTTTACTGATTAAAATTACTGATTTATTCGATGGTTACTGGAAATAAGAAATAAAATCGAAATAATGATTATTGAAATTCTTTCTTAAAAGTTCTATATTCTATATTCTAATTTTTATTTTATTATTATATAGAATTATTTTATAGATATAATACTTATCTACTATGACTATTTACTATGATTATGATAATAAATTTTATACTTTATTAAATTTTATCTATAAATCTGAACTTACTTACGTTCTTATAAAGTTTAAAATCGTAATCGGACAGGATGGTTTGAAGTAGGATTCGGGATAGAATTGTCTATAAATATATAGATAAAATTTCATTAGTCATTTATATTGTATATCGGAAAGATCAAAAAATAAGGCTTTGCTTGATCTAATAATTGTTTTATATATATTTGATAGCGTATATAATATTAGCAATATTCATAATAGTTTGAAGGTTACTCTTAGGTATAGGTGGTAATAGGTGGTAATAGGTGATATTGAGAATTGATGAACGAGACTTTCATAGTGTATTCGTATATCAGTTCAGCCAGGAGGAATAATCGATGTCGCTGAAATATAATACGCTTCATAATGATTGAAACAAACATGATTAAATATCAAACATGATATAAACATCGTATTTTTAAAGAAAATTCTGAGATAATTGATATGTGATGAATTCTATGTATCTCTTTTTCAAAAATTCATAAAATTTCTAACTTTTCCAATAACGAAATAATATAATTTTCTGGTAAAATTCTTCAAAAAAGTAAGAATCTTATCTCATAATAAATGCATTCCAGATATCGTTGATTCGGAAAAATCGTGCAATAGCTTATCAATAGCTAATTTTGCATATAAATTTATTAATTGTTATTATTTTTAAATTTTGAATTTCCAAGTCTAATAACAATATTTTTTTCGTGTTTCATTTAAATAGATCGGATTGAATTATTAGAAACGAAGATAAAAATTTAGAAAACATGGTATACATGGTATACATACAAAACATGGTAAACATAGTATAATCTACTAAATTCTTTGTTCTTTTATCTTCTTAAAAATTTGTTTCTATTGTGTAAATCGATTTTGAATTTCTATCCAGATAATAATTCCTATATATTATGTATATTATCAAGTTGTTAATGAATAATTCATAAACATCTTCGATATATGAGAGCGATAAAACTCTATGGATTATATCATTTTCTTTTCATGTTTTGGGTAATTCGACGATAAATTACGTAAATAAATGAACAGGAATTATTCCGCAAATATTTTCCAGATTAGTAATGGGATGAATAAATGTTTTGAAAATAAATTTATAATGAGCCTGATTCTCTTTCGGATTAATATTAGAATATTTTGAATATTTCATACACAAATTCGAGAATTATATGATGATAAAAAAAATGAACAATCGTTTTAACTGGATTGAAATTGAAGTTGAGAAAAAAATTATGATACATATTGAATATTTTTTATTCAATAATTTAATTTAAATTATATCTATGAAATAATATCTATGAAAAAATAAATTATATCTAACTATATCTATGAAATTCGATAGTGAATTCTTTCCCCATTCAAAAATTCTTAAATATTTATTATATTTATTATTATATTTATTATTATTATATTTATTATATTTATTCGAAACTATAAAGTTGATAATTAATAAATAATAAATTTACACTTCATTGAGAGATATGATGACTATATATATTATATATAATATATTATATTACAATATAGATATTATATTATAAAGCACTGATATATTACTTATAAAAAATGTAATTATTAATTAAATAAAACTCATAATATACTATATACTCATAATATAATATTTAATAAATTAAATATAAAGAATCTTAATCCCAATAGGATGCATTTTGTTAAATATTAAAAAAAATTTTAAGATAAAATTTATAAGGAGATATATTACATATCAAAATAAAATTACATTTATTTATATTTTATATTATTTTAAATGCTTCATGATGATTTCTCATATTTTTATTAAAAAAATATCTTTTTTATTAAAAAATTTCTTGATTTGGTTATGAAAAAAGCTCTTAGAATAATTGTATAGAATTACTTTTTTTAAAATACGAAAAATTTGACTTTAAATAGAAATTAATGACAGAAATTAATACTTTAAATTTATATAAATAATTATTGAATTCTTGAAATCTCTTAATTCTCATTTGTCACATATATGTTCTGTTCAACAAAAATTTATCACTATATAAATAACATTAATAAAATTGCGATTGTTTATTAGATATCAGAAATTATTTATGATTTATGATTTTTTGGATTAAAAAGTTCAAAAAATTAAAAGAAGTATAGAGATTTACACAAATATCAGATTGTAGAAAAATTTTTGATAGACAAAAGATTATATTGTCAAATTTGATAAAGTAATTATAGTAAGTAATAAAGGAAAAAATAAGAATATTATGTAATACGTAATATTAACGTATGAGATTTATTTTTTTAAAAATATATAGATATAGCAGTGTTGATATCAAAGAAGTATCAATTTACAAACATTGCAAAAAATTCAATTTATTCAGCAAAAATTTGATAAATTACAAAACGATTTATTTAATGCCATTGATATCTATTATAGTTTAAATCTATATTGAATTTTATTGAATTAATAATTTTCACTTTGTATACAAATATATACAAAATTTGAAATATTTGAAAAAAATAATAACTGTTATATATGAATTTAAATTTCACTGAAATTTTATGTGTGGTTTTATTATTGAATGTTGCAACATCATTATTTCATATCTATTTGTTTTTCTTTGATACACATACTTCAAATATTTCGTAAACAAATATGCATAATTAAATATACTCATTCAGCTAAACCCTACATTTTTTATTTATTGTTTTCACTGCTCAGTTAACAGATTATGGTCCCAGATTACGAAAGAAACAATTAATAATTAGGTAAAGTACAGTTAAATTGAAAAAGCACGTGAATTAGTTATCCGGCCTTGAGCAAATATGAAATATAAACCTAATCGTGATGGAGTATGAAACTGTTCGTATTAATAAGTTGAAAAAATTGGGCCTCATGGAAATTTTAAATGCGCGTTACTTTGAAATCCTGTATGGGAAATAGTTATAGGTGAATCAGTTCTTCCTGTACCAGGAAATGATGTGGCAAATCGAGCACGCGCTGCCTGGACAAAACTCGACAATACAGCTCAACCCATAATCGCTATACCAATGGATGAAAAACCACTTTTGCATATTACCAACTGTGAATCGATTAAGAATATATGGAAAAAGCTATAACCTGTGAACAAAAATCTGATACTAGTGTACACATGCTGTTGCAGCAATGGTACAATTACTAGAAGGAACCGGATAATGATGTCGCTACTCACATCGTAAAACTCGAGAATCTTGCACATTGGCTGCAAACTTTGAGTTTGAAAATTCCAAATCAAATGATTATTAAGGTACTCATAACATTATATGGTACTCATAACATTATAAGGTACTCATGACATTATCTCCGTCATTCAAATACTTTATTATTGCGTGGGAATCAACTCAATTCAACGAAAGAACTTTCACAAATCTTATTTTAAAACTTACCATTGAGGAAACAAGGACAAGAACCGAAGAAAGGGCAGAAAATATTGCTTTTATTACCAATAAATATCAATGTAAGAAAAATTTCAAAAAAGGCAATTTTAGACCAGACGTATGTCATTATTGTCACAAATCAGGACATTGGGTCAATGCAGAACCGAATGCAGAAACCAAAAAACAGCAACATCAAACGAAAAATACTCAAGAAAGATAGGAGAGATACTTATCTGCAGCCATGTCTGCAGAATATAATTTAGAAACATCCAGTGATGGCACATGGATTCGAGTATGACTAAACACATGTCAAATCGTCGTGAATGGTTCTCGTCATATAAAAAATTTGATGCAGTAAAGAATATTAAGATAGGTAATGGAAAATATATTCAAGCAATTGGATCAGGAGATATCGACATTTTTGCTTTCAATGGAAAAGAGTGGGTGCGAAAGTATCTCAGTAATGTTTTTCACATACCAAAACTGAGTTTCAATCTTTTTTCGACAGATGCAGTTCTTGACAAGGGATTATGACAATGCTCCGATGACAAAATACATTCATGAAGAATGGAAAAATTGTTACAGTGGGAGAAAGAAAAGGTAAATTATTTGTAATGAAATTTAAAATCATTACAAATGAGCATCAGGCAAATGTGGCAGTGCGCAATTCTCTTTTCTCCTGACACAAACGAATGGCTCATCAGAATATAGATCAGGTGAAAAAAATTCTAAAATCCGAAAACATCATTTCTAAAAATCAGAAATTTTGCTGCGAAGATTGCATTATAGGGGAAATGCACAGACTATCATTCCCAAATAATGATACAAAATCTGAATGTATTGGAAAATTCATCCATACAGATCTTTCAGGTCCAATGCAAGAAAATTCGCTTGGAATTCGATATTTCTTAACGATGAAAGATGACTACAGTCATTGGAGAAGCTTATATTTTATCAAAAATAAATCAGACATAGACACAATGTCTATTTCTTTAAGAAAAGCATTTAGAAGCATTGATAAGCATTTAGAAAAAGGAATCAAGATCTTCAGATCGGATAACGGCCTTAAGTTCTTCAATAAAGAAATTGAGGAACTAACATATTGACATGGTATTATGCATCAGAAAACGATACCATTTACTTCGAAACAAAAAAAGTGGAGAACTTGTACAATCAAAACAACTGGATTTCAACTCTTGTAATTTGGTAAAAATTCTTTGATTTAGTAGAAGATAATTTACTTATAACAATATCATTAATATTAATTAGTAGAAGATAATTTACTTATAACAATATCATTAATATATTTACAAATCATTGTGATCAAATAAATTTATTTCAAAATTTTGTAATTTTAAGGAAGTTTTAAAATAGAAATAAAAATTGGAATGTTAATAATGTGTGAATAATGAATTTATAAATTTCAAATATATTTATTTTTTCTAAGAAAAAATTTATTTTTTCTAATAAATTAATAATATATAAAATTTTCGTATTGTATTTATTATTTGTAATTCTTTCTATAAAATTTAAATTATCTGATAAAATTTAAATTATTTGATAAAAATCAAATATGATTCCTCTTTTATTTTTGAATTCTTTTTTTATTTTTGAAAAATAAATATTTGTGAAATTATAAAAAAAATGTACATTTATACATAATTATTATTCAAAATATTTTAACTCATTTAAAATATATTCAAATAAAGCTTTTATAATCCGGTATACAGATAATACACACAATAAAGTAAATAAGATAAAATAGTAAATAAAGTAAATAAGATAAAGTAAATAAGTGTACATAGAGAAGTACAAAAATGTGAGTTTCGATATGGTACATTTTGCATTGTAATAATCAATACCTCATACATATGTTTGAAAAACATGAAAAATAAGAGTTTCATGTTTGAAAAATCTGTAATTGAGATTTATCAAATTTCTGTTA
Organism: Apis dorsata; assembly: GCF_000469605.1. Taxonomy (NCBI): domain Eukaryota; kingdom Metazoa; phylum Arthropoda; class Insecta; order Hymenoptera; family Apidae; genus Apis; species Apis dorsata. The sequence goes on along the minus strand of NW_006263559.1, from coordinate 119,129 downwards.
TTAATTAGTTTAAGGAATTATTGTTTCGATTTTTATTATAAATAAAAAGATTTTATTTAGATTAAAATGAAAAAATACACATCATTGTATTCATTAGTTTAAATTTCTTTATATAAAGTTTTTGTTTTACTTCCGTTTCATTAATGTTTATGTAAATGATGAGGTTAAATTTGAATGTAATAAATAAAAACAATCATTAATAAAAACAATCAAAATTTCAAAAATATTTTCGGTCATAAAATTCAATTTTTTATTTGATTCTAATCATACTCAATTGAATGAAAATTTAATAGAAATTATATATTAATTTATATAACAAATTTCTGAATCGTAATAATTTAGAATTATAAATTAAATTTTGAAATGAATTTAGAAATATATAACATTAAAATATTAATAAATTTCACAATAAATTATAAAATAATTATGAATTAATTATATTAATTATAAATTAATTAAAAGAGGTATCCAATGAAAAAAATTTATTTAAAAAGTTATTAACGAAGAAATATTATATATAGAGAATCATTCTTTATTTTAATTTCAAACTGACATATTTTCGTTATTTATCGATATATCGAAAATATTTATTAATATAAATAAAATTCTTACTAAGAAAATTTTACTAGTAATTTACTAGTAATAATTTTTTCATAAATCAAATATATTAAAAATCAGAAGTTTTTTTTTAAATCATGAAATAATACCGAAAGTTTGATAAGTATATAGATATTTTATAGAAAACATTTTTACATTTTTTCATTGCACGATCAATTGCTCAAAAAACATTTATTGTTCTTTTTATGAAATATTAGATCATTTGCCATTTTTTATCATAATTTTTTTATTTATTATAAAAATCTCTACAATAATTACAAAAATCTAATATAATCTCGCTAATAATTTTTTTTCATCAAATGTTAATCTATAATATATATCTTCATTCAAATCATCATGCCCAATTTTATTAAGATTGAATTCCTATTATAAATTTCAACTTGTTCAATGGCAAAATAACGATGAGCTAATTGCTTTTTCTTAAAACACTACTAATAAGTATAATTCTCCATTATCCGAATTAATAGTAATAATAAAAAAGCCTTTAAATAAAATTTTCGAGTAAATGAAACTTTTCCATTTTACTCTTTTTAAAGTCAATGATTGTGAATTTTTCAATATTACAAGCTTTTATCAATTTTGTATCATTTTAATTTTTTGAAATATTTTCAATTTTGCTCGAAAAATTAACAAAAAAAGAAAAATAAAAAAAATTCGGTTAATACTGATTTTTTTTCATACGTGAAATATAGAAACGAGCTGGTTTAAAGACCATAAAGGGTATTAAATAATAAATGTCGTTGACGAATATGAATTAATTAATTATTCGTAACCTTTGGTTGAAATGCAGCAATTTAAATGCCACGGTGCATCCATTAACATCAAGAATTTAACAGTCCAAATACAACCGACAGGCACACAAAGAGAGATCAGTAAAACAGGTAGAAGAGAGAGAAGATAGACTGTTCATAAAGTGAGCACAATGTGCACACTATATGCAGGACAATTAAAAATGTATTAACTTTTTGCCAACGGCGAGACAAACGAACGAGTGTGCAAACAACTATCCTCTGTAGAGGAGATAAACGAAGGATAAACGAAATTATACAGAATTTCAAGTTGGTTGAATACTTAAACAGATGTATATTCAAGATGTCTTAGGATATTTATTGTATTTCCTGGAAAATTCATAAAAATGAACAACTATAAATATTAATTTCATAACTTTATAGCAAGAAAAAAATAGTGACACATTAACAATTTCATTAAAAAAATATATGCAATTAATAAAGTTTTATTAGTAAATTGCGGATTTTTATGTAAATATATATTTTTTATGTTAAATATTTTATATATTTTACATAAATAATACAAATTATTTGATTGCAAGTGTCCAAAAATTAAATAATTTTTTTAATAAAAGTAAATAAAAAAATAAAAATAAATTTTAATTTTATACAAATTATAGAAAGGAAAAATATGATATTGAAGATTGTATTATAAAGATATTTTTTTACGTTAAAATAAAATCTCTACGATTAATTAATAGATTTAAATTCGAAAGAAATAACAAATAAAAAAATAATTCAAATAAATCAAAATAAAAATCAATAATATTCATATAATTGATATAAGCAATTCATATAAGCAACAAAATTAATTTTTAAATTTAACTATAATATTATATATTATAAATAAAATTATCATAAATAAAATTTTTTTATATATAAATCAATAATTTATCTTAAAATTTGATTAAACCATATTAAAATTAAAATTTTGTATTACTATAATTGCAAAGATATTGACTTTGAATCAATAAATAAATGAATAAATAAATGATGATTAGAAATATGAAGATACTTCTCTTTAAAATTCTTTCACTTATTTCAATAAATCGACTTTCAATTTCCAAGATTATATCCAAAATAAGATAAATAAGATAAAGAAAAGATTAATTTTTAATCATTTATTATTTCTGTTTTTCTCACTTAGCTGGATTTCTCATTTGCGTTTTATCATTGAACAAACTTCAAATAAATGATTTCAAATATGATTTCTGTAAAAATAACGTATTTATTATTTGATGTGATTATTATTACAATTTTTTAAATATACAAGATTAATGTATTGTGTTAATATATTTATAGAATATCTTTAGAAAGTCGATTCATCTTTAGAAATCAAAATAAACACAAAAGTTGATATATAGAAATTTTGATTAAAATTTATTTATTAAGTTATAAACATATTGAAATTTATATTAAAAGAAACAAAACAGAAATGGAATGAAATTATATATTTGTTATACCACATTTATATTTTATTTCCGTTTCTTTTAATACTAATTTAAATTGTTTCTGAATTAAAATTGATAAAATAAAATATAGAAATCCGTTTACATATTTCGAATCCTCATAAAAAAAGTCCAAAAATATATATTAAGTCCAAAAAATATAATACATTGATATTCCGAATAAATATATCTATGTCTATATCAATATATTTTCGTTAGTTAGATAGATATAAATCACATAAAAAATTTCTGATGAAATGATTATATTTTTTCTACTATCCATTTGCAAGCTTATTTGATGCACTACATAAGATATATATTTTTTATAATGATTTAATGATCTTTTAATAATTTTCATTAATTATAAAGAATTTTTTGAGATATTTTATTATTTCATTTTTTGAAATATAATAATTTTTAAATCTTTGTAAGTAGATCTCTGTAAGTCAAAAAACTATTTAATATAAAATTTCAATGAAGAAGTTTGATTTGAAAAATATGAAATTATTAGAAAATTACAAAATAAATGGAATTAAAAGTTAGACAAAAAAAATTAAACTTAAATAAAAAAACTCGATAAAAATAATAAATGTATTATGATCCAAATGTATTGCAAAAGCTAAAAACCATTTATCTTACATATCTTACATATGTACAATATAATATAATCATCAATTTTTTAATTTGACATATAAATTCTAGATAGTTAAGAAGAAATTTTCTAGTATTATTAGCGTGCTTATAAACAGATTTATTTTTCATAAAATACATCTTAACATTTAATATTCTAATAATCTCTTTTTTTTCCTTATTTTCAATTTTTTTCATTTTTTATTTCTGTCAAATAAAGTTCAAATAAAGTAGATCTTAATCTTCAAAATAATTCTCACTCTCACTCTTAATTTTAAAAAATTAATTCTTTCACGCAATAGTTGTTCGTGCCCGCAATAGTTATGATGCTGGATGCTTGTTAAGTACATGAGTAAAATGTTCTTTCGATCGAGATATATTGTGTGTATAAAAACTGGAGCTTATAATCATTGAATTTTTTTAACGATAAATGGACTACAGCATTACAAATGCAGTACGCGTGTCTATACGAGAGCTGTCTCTCACAATATCACAATAGATAATCGTATCCGACGATCAGAATACAATGCGTAGTTACTAAACTATTTATTTGTCGTATCCGGCAATTAGAATATGACATGTTTACAATGAAGTATTAATTAAATATTTTTCAAAATGTCACAATAGATAATCATGTCCGATAATTAGAACACAATACAGAGAAACTATCTATTTATCATATTCAGTGATCAGAATACGATGTATTCGCAATGAGATTTAATTAGATTCTTTCCACAAAATGAGATTTCATATCTTCAGAAAACCTTTTCTTAATTCAATTGAGAGAATCATATTTTCCGGAATATGATAGGATAATAATCAATAATATCGCAGTTAATGTCTGACTCGCGACACCCCTGATTTAAAGGAATATTCCTCGAATTAAGCTAGTGATCAATGCACGAAGATATCAAGATGCTAATAATAAGGGATTAATCAGCGTATATTTATTATAGATTTCCTCGAATTAGAATGATATTGGTTGCCGTCTGTCAAGAATATATTATTCTTAGGATCAATCCGCTTCAACTAGATTGAAACATATAAAAAATATACAATTATAAATATCGATTAAACTCTTCTCAAAAACAGTAGTTTTCTTAGATAATATCATTTTTTTGTTTAAATTTAATGGAAATCGGTGATCCATAATAATAAGAAAAAATTTCTATATGAAAAACTTCTTCGAATAAGTTGATCATAAATTTCGCAAACAATAAAACAGTTAAAATTACAAAATATTCACTATTTGCAGATATATTATATTTAATATTATAAATAATATTAATATTATATTAACTTTTTTATTACATTTATTATATTTATTTACGAAATAATTAATAATGCTTAATATAACGTTATAATATAACTAATTTTTAATTTATATATATACCTATATAATATACCAAATAGTTAAAAATACAAGATAACTCGATTAAATTTTTTTATAAAAAATGTAAGCCTTAAATATTAAAATCATCAAAATATTAAATATGATCAAAATTTATAAAATAGAATGATTTAAATATATTGAATTTTTGAATGAACATCATCATAATATATACATAACATCATTATGTTTATGAATGTATATAAACTTCTATTGTATTTTTATTATATCTATCTTATTATTATTCTTTTCAAATAAAATTTTAATCAAAAATTAAATTTCATTAATATAATATTTATCCTTACTTTTTACTCTATTCTCAAATTAGAAAAAATATACTAATTTACTCAAATCATTCTTGTTTTCAATTTTTTGACTTTCAATTTCTGTATATCTTTTTTAATCGATTCGTATAAAATAACTCTTCATTTTTAAATCATAATTTTATGCGCGAATTCTGCAAAATTCTGATTTTTCAAAAAGAAGCAATTTTAAAAAGTAAGAACAATCAAATAGGATTGCGATTCGTAAGATATCAATTTATATATGTTATATATACATTTTGTAAATTATTCTGTAAATTCTATGCAAATTATGTATAAAGATACATATTTGAAACTAACAATTTTAATATCGTGATATCGTCTTAATATAATCAAAACGCGGATAAATAATAGTTTCAATTTTGTACAAATGAAAATTATATATACATTTTCTGAGAATACATTCTCGTCAAAAATGTGACACTATCAATATTTAATAATGTTAATGTACATTTCAATTACAATACATAATTTCAATTATAATATAAATTATCAAACATGATAAAAAGTATACCACTGTTCTATTCAAAACTAATACTAATTTCAGACATAACTAATCTTTTTAATATAAAAGTTTAATATAATTTTTAGAACATTAAGAATTAAAAAATTATAAAAATTATAAAAATTAATAAAAATACTATTTATTTTTTTATTATTTATTTACAATTTTATAATAGAATTAATTTGCAATGGATCTTGTAGAACTTAAATTTAAAAAAAACTTAAGTTAAAATTTGAGCAATAGTAAAAGTACAATCACTATATTTAAGGATATTTCGTATTAAACTCTATTTAAATATAAATAATTCGAAATGAAATACAGTGCTATTTAATTTGACTATATATATAATATTGTGTATATATATGTATATGTATATATATACATATATATGTATGTACATGTACATGTAATATATATGTACATATATGTATATGTATATAATATACATACATATGAATATATATACATATATTTCATAATATATTTCATAATGTGTATAGATTTGAATTCAAATTCTTATGAAATATCAAATTTGGTGATGATAAATATAGATTTAATTTAAATTTATAGAATCTTGAGAACTTAAAATTCTAGAAAGTCAAAATATTATAGATCATAGAATTCGTCTTGATATCAATTATAACGTGGTGAAATCAAACATTTATACCATTCAAAAAAGTCAAGGTGACTAATTTTCTAGAAAAAAAAAATTTGTTAGCAATTATAATATTACAATTTATAATTCATTCGAAACACATCAATTTTTATTTTAAAACATTTTTTTTTTTATATTATTAAAAGTACTTCAAAAATTGTGTATAAATGTTAAAAATTAATCTTAATTTATAATCTAATTATTAAATTAATTGTCAGATATTTATAAATAGTGAAATAATATTTTCCTTATCTGACATGTGACTATATTGTGCAGAACATGGCTTAATGAAAATTAGATATCATAATCAAATTAAATCCAGATAAACTGATATTCGTTTTGGGAATTATCAGATTACATTAATTGTTTTTTCTGAGTTGAGTTTTTTTTTTTTTTTTAGTTAAGATTTATATATATATATATATATTAACTTCATAAATAGAATTCAATCGATTTTAATGTTATTTTACTAATTATATTTTAATTATCTATACATATATCCAGGATGTGATTATTTGTAATTTGTATTTGTTGAAACTAAAATGAAGATGAATATTGGAAAATAAGAAATTGCAATGTTTAATCTAACATAATCGATTATTCAGATCCTAGTGNTTTTTGTGTATTTTTTCTTTTTTTATATCATTTCATAATATTTATATCATTTAATAAAAATTATTAAATAATAATTATTAAATAATTATTTTTATAAATTTAATAAATTTATAAAAATTTAAATTTTTTATAAATAATAAACATTTATTATTATCAATTAGTAATATTTTGTCAATGTAATCTATTATTTATTTAATTTGAAATATTATCTTTCTAAATGTCTTTCAAATTTTAAATAAAATCTTTTAATTTCATTTATATTAAAATACAAAATTTCAATTTTTTAACATATATAAATTCAATAGCGTAATGTAAATGTAAATAATATAAATTTATAGTTGTAATAATATAATGAATAGTTAAGATTAAAAAATTGCAACTTTAAGAATGAATATAAATAAATATAATAAAATGTAAACAATATTCAATGGAACACTTAAAAAATAATATAAAAAAAATAATATTGCATGAAGTATTATATTCTATGAAAACTTTTCTTCAAACATTCATTTCTTCATTCATATTATTATTGAAATACCAGCAAATATCAATTTTTTAAGTGTTATTTTATATATGTACATTTTTCCTGAAAAATTAAGATTATTTAAATTTATATAAGTAAATATAAATTAGAAATCAAATGATTTAATTTTAAATAATTCGAAATAAAGGAATTTTTAATTTAAAAACTTTTTATTAGTCAAAAACTTTTATTCAAACAAGTTAAAAAATATTATTATTCATATTTGTTTTTGTTTTATATATTATTTTTTATCAAAAAAAAAAATATTTTTATTTTGACAATATAATAATTAAATTTTTTGACATGTGTAATTTAAAATAATGATTTCAAAGCTGTGCAATTATTGTTAATAATTATAAAATATCCGTTTAATAAATAATTTTTTTAAATACTACATAAAATTCTAATTATAATATATATATATATATTATATGATATATGATATATATATTATATATATTATATATCATATATTATATATATATATATTATATAATATATTTATTCAATTTATACATTCTTATAATTCATATTTATGGATTTTAACTGAGATTAATATTCAATCTATCTTATTTAAATATGATTAAATCTTATTTTAATTTCATAATCTAATTTTAGAATTTTATAAATTCAATTTAAGATTAATGACATAATACATTATTAATTTATAAAATTTTCGAATATATTAAGGAATAGAAAAATAATACAATATATAAAAAGCGAATGTTAAAATATATATACATACAAAAAATATGAAATAAATTATAGAAGTGAGAAAGAGAGAGAAAAATTAAGTAATCATATAATGCAAATATTATCTTTTACTTTTTGAAAGATAAAAATAACAGAAAAAATTAATATTTAAATGAGAGAGAGATTCAATATATAATAAGCTTTTTATATATTATCATTTTATTTAAATATATTTCATTTATAATTTTTATATGTAATATAATAATAATTGATAATCTTTTATTTATTTATTATTAATCTTATATTTATATTATTTATTATTCTTATATATATCTTATTATATTTTTATTTATTTATTTATATGTATATGCATAATTATTTACTATAACTTTGCTCATTAAAAAATTGATAATTAGAACT
>NW_006263559.1:93899-110461 GCF_000469605.1 Apis dorsata | reverse complement strand
ATTTAATATAGATAATAAAATAATTCAAATTATAAAATTAAATTACTTAATTATTTAATTGTTACGTTATTAATGAATTTAAGATTAATTATCGAATATTTTAAAAGAGAATTTGTAAAAGAGATTAAAAAATAAAACAAATGTAGCCTTCAAAAGTATATATCTTCAGTAGGTACAACAATACCAAATGAAATAGATTATTAGAAAAAATTAATATAAATTATATAATAATATAAATAAAAATTATACAATTAATATAATTATTAAAATATTAAAAATATAAATATTAATTATCTAAAAATCAATTTTTGTTAATATTTTTTATTATAATTGAATATTATAATTTCTAAATAATTTTATTTAATCTATAATTATTTAATTTTTTTATTAAATATTATAGTTTCATTAATATATATAGTGAATGAAAAATATCGAATTTCCAGAAAATTATTTAAATATTTCAAACCATAATTATTATATTTGAATTTTTTATAAAATTAAATTAAACTAGGAATCTAAATTCTATCTTTTTTATATCAAAATCAAGAATAAGATTTATGAATATACAATTATGGATATACAATATACCAATTTTTATTCTTAATCTCATATATTTCTCCTTATAGTTAAATACAATAAATTTTTTTCGAATTTCCAGAAAAAAAGGATTTCATTGTGAAAAAAGAAGTCTATTGCAATAGAACAAATATTTCGAAGTGTCTATTTATAATGCATGACAATAATTAAATAAAAATTTAAACGATCTGATGAATATTACTTCTAGGATCTATTTTAATGTTGAAGAATATTTAATTATCCAAAAAAATTGTAAATTGAGATATAAATCGCGTAATAAGATATCTATAAATACATATGATTAGAGATATAAAAATAAAAAATATAATAAAAGAATACAATATAATAAAAGAATACAAATAAATGTAGTTTCTATATGTATAATTAAATTAATGTGTATAATATGTATAATTATTAAGCTAATATATATATATTTAAAATATATTGCTAGTTATTGCTAGTTATTGCTAACAATACTTTAAATCAAATTATTTTCTAACAATAATAATACATCATATAAGGTATTATAATATATATAATATATTATATAATTACTTCAGAATAAATATTGTAAATCAGAATTTTATAATATTATAAAATCAGATTTTGTAAAATCAGAACCGAAACCAATATAAATCATAACTGTTTTAAGATTATTTCTCATAACAATTTCGAGAATGAAAACTGATATTATAATCGTTTTTCTCTATTTTTGTAATTCTCTCTATCAAAATTTTAACAGAAATGTTAAAATTTGATAAAATGTTATATTTTTCTTATTATAGTTTTTCTTTGAACAATCAAAGCAACATTTCTTTTTTCTTTTTCTGTAAATTGTTTTTTTTTTTTTTGTAAATCTTTCTTTCTTTGGTTCAATCAGCGGTGAAATTATATACATATATCAGTAATTTGAATTTAATAGACGATTTTTTCTATCATCGATCGTTTTTTATGAAATGCATATTAAATCCGTGTTTAGTTAATCAACTTAAATTACACTTAATACGCTGATTCGACAAACGAAAATATTATAAAATATTAAAATATCTACTCATAAAATATCTACTTTTACCTTCTTTTCTGTCATTCACTTATTAACAATGGAATTCAAGAAGATCGTTATCATAATTGTACAATCGTAATCTGTAATGAAAGGAAATACAGAAATATTTTGTAAATAAAAAAAAAATTGTTATAAAAATTACGAAAAAAATTAGATGTACATATTTGGAATTTTTCAAAATTAAATTAATAAGTATGATCATTTACAATTTGATATTTCAAATATTTTTTAAATATTTAATAATGGATTTCTAACTTAATGAAATGAAATAAAACAAAAATAGTCATTATTAAAAAGATATTTAATTTTTATTATTATTATTGAAAATCGTATCATTTTTGATGGTCGATATCTGGTAACTTACTACTTCTAATATTTTCATTTCAGAAAGCAATCTGTTGATTAAACTGGATATGTGTATGTTCACGTGAGTTTCATACAACTATGCTTTTAAACGATATTATTTCAGATGAAATTAAACTGATACATAAAATAATTGATTAATTATAAATGCATTCTAATTATTATGAAAATCTTTTTTCCAATGTCTTTTTTAAGATCTGAGACATGTTTTTAATTGTATAATTAAATGTTTTTCTAAGACATGTTTTTAAATTTTCCAATTTTTAATACTAAATTTTGAATTCTTATAAGCAAGATGAGTCATTATCAATTAATATTTTCCTTTTCAGTATCTGAAATTCTATTAATCCATGAAATTGTACTACCGCTGTATATTAATTTAAATTTAAAACTAACTAAATACAATTTGAATAGTATTTTATCATTTATTTTATTTTTGAAAAAATAAATTATGCATTATATAAAATTATGCTTCTATATTAAATTTGAATACTTTCCTTAGATTTTAAATTTATGATATAAAAATTCTCTTAAAATTAATAATTTTCGAATCGTTATAATAATCATCTAGTTTAAAAAATAAGTTTTAGGTTAAAAATATATTTAATAAAAAAATATTATTTAAAAATTAAAAAAGTAGAAATAACAAATAATTTTCAATCAATATATTGGTAATAATTATAATCTATATATTTTTTTTTTAACACATATAATAAAACAATAAAATCTATATGATTATTTTACCCATAAAAAATAGATAAAACTTCATCGGAAACGATAAATTAAATTTCATATAAAATTCATTTGTTTCCAGTTGAAAAAAAAGAACTTAATATTTTTGATAATGGCGATTGTTTAGTATTGTTTCAGCTATGGCAAACAATTTTGCTCAAAAGTCATTTACCTTGAACTTAAAAACTTATGTTTGAATGGGATTTCAATTCACTGCATCGATATTTGATGTCAAATATTTAGATCACCTTCTCTAACCTTTCAAATCCTGAAAAAGTGGTATCAGAAACAAACAATTGATGCAATACATAAGAATGTATCTGGATATTCAAAAATTCAATGAGATGTCTTCTAATTCAATTAATTGCGTCCATCTCATTGAATACGAAATTTATCTCGTAATGAATATAAATATAGAAGAAGAATTTAAATTAAAAAATTATTTTAGTGAAATTTAAATTATTTTGAATATTTCAATAAATAATTTATCGAGAAATATTTGATCGTTATAACTAATTTCTAATCAAAATCCAAAATCCAAAATAAGACAATTTATATTCAATATTAAACAAATAAATTATCTCCATAATACAAGTATTTTAGAAGATCAACAAAACTTAAGCGATTTCAAGTATTTTTTTTTTATAAAAATTTTATTTCGATTTTATTAATGAATTATTATAAAGTTATTATATATTATATTATATTATTATAAAGTTTTTATTATATATAATATTATATAAAGTATTTATTATATATTATATATATTATAACGGAAAACATTAACTAATTAAAAAGAACTCTCACACTGCGACAATAAATATATGAATAAAATTTCGATTTTTAGAAAAAATATTTTTCTATGTTTCTCAATATATTATCTTATATTATTTTATTTTATTTATTATGTTTATTAAAATTGCAATTTTATGTTTTAAATTGCTCTTAAATTGCTTATTTTTTAATTTAACATAAATTTTGATATTTGATTTAATTCTAACAAATTAATTGTTTCAATACTTTTTGCTATATACGATATATATCCATTATACTCTAGAAAGAATCCGACGTATAACTTTATTTTTTTCTTTTTAGTGAAAAAATAGAACAAAATATCTCCTAACTAAAACTAGTATAGTATATTTCAATATTTTTCATGTAAATTTCAATATTTTTCTTTCAAATTTTCAGTTGCTGTTTGACCTAAAATCTCGGAATGAAAAATACCATAAAATAATACATTCAATAAACATTTTACATTATATTAAAAAAAAAGATATCATAATTTAATAGATATCTTCGCGGTACAATTAATCATGTATTCAAAAAGTAATACTATATTAAAAAATATTCTAGAATTAAGAATTAATAACAAGAGTAAGTTACTTTGAAATTAATAAATTAATTCACTCTGATTAAAAAATCGCGAATAATCAGAGAAAATAGCACAATATGAAAACAAGAAAGAAATCATTTTTGTAATTCTTATTATTGTTTATGATTTTATTTCAGTTTTGATTTATTATCTCTTTGATCTATATTCATAAATGACATTTAAATCAATTTATGATTTTATAGCCCAAAAAAAATTTAAAAGTTTCATTTTCATGGCAAATGGAAATTGAACTTTGAATATTATAGAGTTTAATATTTTATTTGGATTTCTATAAATATTATGGAATTATTGTCCCATAATATTACTTGTTTATATGCTGAGAATTTGCAATGTTCTGAAATGAAAGTAGAAAGTAATTCTTTTTTCAAATCAAGGAAAAAATTAAAACTTTGAATATCATAATTTTAAAATCTAAATTGAATATTACACAAATGTGATGCCTGAATTAAAGATTATTACTAAGAAAGATTACCTACTGTCGTAGAATTGTATAAATGTTTATATTATAAGTTTTAAGTGAACGAATAATGGTTTACTTTACTACAACTAATTATTTACGGCTGACTTGAGGATTAATGTTTTTAACTATATTCTGAATTCTACCTAAATTCTATACTAAATTCTATACTAAATTCTATCTAAATTCTATTTTATTCTACCTGATTTGATCTAGAAGATTATCACAAGTCTTGATTTTTCCTCCAATTATTATTTTCTGTGGAAATGCAAATTAAAGGTTAGAGGAATCAATAATCACACTGAAGGATAGTTTCGAAGGATGGATCTTCGCCGAATCGCATCACAACGCGTAGAGATCAAGATCTTTGCTCTTGTTTTTATGATGATCCATTGCAAGGAACTCGTAACTTTGAAGTTACCATTGCTGCTATATCTCTGTTTAAATTGAAGATTTGAAAAGCATTAGGGAACTGTATTCATTCATAAATTAATGTTAGACTATTGAAAATATTCGAGCTATTGAAAATAAAATCCAAGCTATTTGATCGCTTCACAAATTTTGTATTTATCCTTAACACATGTATAAAACTATTACACCATAACGTATAAAACAATTTAAAAAATCCAAATTCAAAACTATTACAATGCATCGAATTAATTTTTCAAATTATTAGAGCTAATCGAATTACGAAAACTAATTGATCTATCAACATATAAAATTTTTTAAAATATTTAAAAATTGTTGAACAATCAAAATAGCTCATAAATTATTGAATTAATTGTTGAAATTATGAAATTTTTTTTTATTAATTTTTTATTAATTTATACATTATCAATATTTAATTAATTTATTATTAAATAATCAGCATTAATTACATATATTACATATATATCATAATAAATAAATAAAAAAATTGAATGTTATTATTTCTCTATTATTAATAATGACAAATTTGAATTCTTTTGAAGAAACAATAATGCATGATACAAGAAGATTTTTTTCATTTCGTATCAATATAGTGCAATAAAATTCTAAATCGAAATTATTGATTAAATTCCTGGATTAAATGAATTCCATTTACGCAGTAATCTAATGCAATTTTTGAAACAAATGAAATATTCGCAAGATTTTCAGAAATTTTTCATATATTTCGAAAAATAAATATTTTACTCTCTTATGGTGATAATTTAAAAAAAATATATTTCAAACTTTTAATACTAAGAACATTATTTGTAATAGAATTTATTATTTTATTCAAAAAGTGAAAAATATTATTAATTTTGAATATAATTTTAAGTTATTATATATAATTATATATTAGAATTGTAAATATGTAAAAATTTTATATTGTAAAAAATTTATTGATTTCGTTTATTTTAAAACATATTTTAAAAAATGTGATTGAATTTTATAATTACAATTATATAAATAGCATATATTTTTACGAAAATTAAATCAAATTAAATTAAATTTAAAAAAAATCATTATAATTGTTTTACTTTTTATTATTTCATTTTTCTTAATATAATCTTATAATCTTTCTTATAATTCCAGAAATATTTCATAACAAAAAAAATTACAGAATGAGCAATTCATCGTTTCTTACTAATCGAGTAAACTATTTTCAAAATAAATATTAATTTTTCATCAAACAAAATATTGTTTAATTTTCTAAATTTTTTTCTTATTTTTATAAAAAGAAGATTTATTATATATCTATTTATTTTTATTTAATTACACATCTGTGAAACAGAAACGTTACACTATTTTTTTGAATTTATTTATTTCTTCTTCTTTTTTTTTTTTTTTTTTTATCTACTATCGATACTGCCATATAACTTGCATCAAAATGATTGCTAATCGGAATAAAAAAAATTTTTTATAAAATTTATTTAATGCCGATTTGTGCACGACTAAAAAATATTTGACTATAAATATTTGAAAATAACAACTATTGCAAAGAAAATTTATTTATCTGACTCCGTTTTATTTTTTTACAATAAATCCTTTAATAGTTTTGAAGATATTTTTTATTCAAGAAAATATTCGTTATAACAAAAATATGTAATTGTAGTATAAATTATTTCGCTAATTCGCATAACTGTTCTTGCCTTGATGAATATGAATATTCTTGCAAATGCAAATTTTTTTAAACATTCACAAAAGAATATCAATTTGCATAGTTTTGCTAGTTGATTGAACAGAATCGTGATTATTATTATTCCAATACCGAATATATTAATCCATGTTTTGCCATCAAATAAAATATATTTATATTATATTTGTTTTGTTTTTACTACAAATTTACTTTTGTATAAATTATACTTACAAATTGTAAAAGATATAAATGATTTTAATAATTCCATTAGAAAAAAAAATTTATAAAAATATTAATTTAATTATTAAATTTATAAAAAAATTAATAAAAATATAGAGATTTAAGAGGAATTTTCTTCAGNTCTTAAATAGTAATTTTAAATGGTAATTTTTATATTTATCTTTTATAGCCTTTTTTATAAATTTAAAATCTTTTTTTTTATTATATATAATAATCAATAATCAAATTTTAATATCTTTTATCATAAATCTTATTAAAATATAAATTATAACAAATATTTATTTAATTTATTTATTTATTTTATCTTAGTTTTAATTACTTGTTGATAACAGAATTGAATAAATGAGCTTGTTAAATTCATATTTGAGAAAAATGAAATTTTATGAAAAGATAAAACTAATTATAAGTAATTTATTTACAAAAAAATAATTAATTTAATAATGTTTGAAATATTCCTATTTTGCATGAAATTCCAAATAATTAATAAAAATAGAATATCATATTGTGCATAATATATATAAAGTATTCATTTATTATGGATTCCTTAATATCTTCATTATTTTTATCAATACAGAAAATATACTAGAACAATTATTTGATTTAAAATGAATATAACTTTTTTTTTCTAACTTAAAATGATTTTCAATGTCAAAAACATATTAATATATGTTTTTTATATTGCAACATTGTAGATTAACTCATTTAATTCATTTAATTATATTACAACATTGTAGATTAACTCATTTAATTTATGATTTTAAAATGATCTTAAATGAAAAAATTAATAATTCAAATGAGATTTGGAAACTGAACATTTTTTGCTTTCTATAAAAAATATTTATTCTACAATAAATGTGATTAAAATTTGCTTCAAGACATTTTCAAATATATTTCAAATAGAACTTAATTTGATATTAATATTAAAAAATGTTTAATATTGATATTCTATGTACTCTATTAGTACTGATTTGCGTGAAAATTATGTTCATGAATAAAATGATGTTTTGAAATGTCTTAAAATGAAATACTACTAATATGTTTACAAATATGAGTATGATAATATTAAAAGTATAAGTTGAAATATAAAATAAAATATAAAAAATATATAGAAATCTAACAAAAATTTTTTTAATAAAATTATAATAAAATTAAATATTCTATAACACATCGAGAAAAAAAATATTAAAATCAAATTTTAAAAAAAATTTAATATTTTCTGAAAAAATTACATCGATCATATTTATTTAAAAAAATACATTAATTATAGATATAATAGATTTTTTATTATGGAAATGATGTATGTATGTACGTTCTTGAAAATTTGATTAGCAAGATAACAGTTTTTCTTATACTCAATCTGATTATATTAAACCACTTTGAACACTATTAATAATGATAGAATTTCCATAATTAAGAAAGATATATATTTCATAATTTAATAGAAATTGCTTAGCTCTTATTTTTGTGATACTCATAAAAAAGCTTTTACATTTTTATTTTAATATAGATTAGAATTGAATTACGTTTATTTATGGTATATACTATATATATTACTATTTATTCATGTTAATTAATAATAATAATTAACATTTTTTTTTCGAGTTTTTGTTAATGCTATGAAATTACCTTCTATTCTACTCTTAGTATAGCCCACTGTTTTTTTTTTTTGCTACGTGATACACTTGAATTTAATATTATATAATATTAACATATGTAATAATAAATATTAGGCAATACCAACAATATTAGGCATATATGTAAAAAAAATAATGATTAAGTCATTAATATAAAATGCTTAAGATCAAATAGATCCGCATTTTTTTGTCTTCTTGTCATATATGTATATGATTTTCCGCTTAGTTTATAAAAAAATATTCTTTTCTTGTTAATCGATATTAATATATTCAATGGCAAAAAAATGAATCACTAATGATTATCGATATTTTTATTCAAATAGTATTAATTAATTGTAAAATTAAAAGTGAGATTTCCAACTTCTACAAATTTATATATTTTTATTAATTAATGAATTATTGCTTAGTTAAAAAAAAATTTAAAATATCTATATTATTATTTTTAGTTATTTTTACTTATTTAATTTTGACTTCTTTAAGTCAAATTTCATACTTTAAATGAAATTTCAATATCGATATTTAATTGTTTATGAGTTTTCCTTCAATACGTTGTTCACTTTTGAAAAGAATAAACATGTAAATGCACAATCTTTTCTTGAGTTCAAATGTTATAATAGATAGATTCAGATTTCGATACTAATTTGTATCTTTGATTATTATTGAAATTGTCCTCAATAAGCTCTCGAATTAATCAATTTTTCTCAAATGATTTTGATTTAACTTCATATTTCTAATCTTTTCTTATAGTCCAATTTCTGATCATAAATTTTTAATTATTTTAAAGTATCCATTAATCTTATGAAAAAACGAATACATACTTATTATTGAATAAATTAATTTGTAATTTGTAATGTGGTTACACAGCTTTTAAAACTCAATTTCATTTTTCACGATCAATTTTTAATTAACGTGGTTAATCAAGCCAATTGGAAAATGTGATTCAGCATTCTATATCAGTTTCTGTAATGTTGTTCTGAATGTCCTGTTGTTCATTAGTCTATTTCGTGGTTTAATTTTTTGATTGGTTTATTTCAATTTTTATTGAAATAAACCAATATGAAAGAATGCTATTTTATTCCTTGATTTTGTTTTAATTGATAATTATCATCGATAATGGATTAATTTAATCACATGATATATTTATTTAAACAATTTAATAAATTTGAAGAAATAAATACTATATAGTTTGTAGCGGCTAATTTACATATAATAAAATACATTAATCCTCCAAACGGCTAGCATAGATAACACGGAAAATAACTATCATATATCAAATAACAAAATAAAAACTATCTTTAAAAAAACCTATTAATTTTCGATTTCTATAGTTAATTTTTGATGCTATAAATTTTAAACTTTTTCAAGAGCTATAATATAAAATCTAGCAAGGTTGCTAGCAACTAGATTGCTATGAATCGAAAGAAATCTCTCTCTAGAATACCAAATTTCTAAAAAAAGAGACTAATTTTGCGCAGAATAATGCTGATTTTTCTTTAACTAATTAAGAACATATCTCCAAATACCAACAAGAAAAGCGAAAAACATGATACAGCATGCAGTGAAGCACTGCGGATAAAATTTGTGAATAAAAATAACTTTCAACCGAACACTATGTTTTCTTTTAAAATTTTATTTTTTTTTAATCTAAATTACATGTATCATTGAATTACGTTTAATTAAGAAATTTTCAAAAATATGAAATCACTAAGAATTGTTCATTTTATATCTACAATATGTAATATTTTATTATATACAAAATATTCCAATAAAAGAATATTTATAATTGATATTATTGAAATATCATAATATATATCATAAATGATATAATAGCATATATTAAAGATAATAATAATGAAACATTACAATCAAACAAAAAAAAATGTATTGTGTGAATATTTGAAGAAGAGCAATGCCTATTATATATTTGTAAAAATTTTTCACAAAAATTTTTTAAAATATATTGTGGGAACATCAATTAATTGGAGATTCCTAATTTCAAGCAACATTTTACAAAAACTTTATTATATATATAAAATTATATATAAATTTATATTTTGATATATAATAATATAATAAAATATATATACAATTTTTTTTTATTTATTTATTTTCATGTGAAAAATAAATGGGACAAAATAGTAACAGAAATACGGAATCTAAATTTTAATCAAAGATTTTTTTCTTCATTATAAATTATTTATCAAAATTAATCAATCAAATACAGATTCATAGTAAAATTTATTATCACACATCTCATATATTTGTTCAATTCTTTATTAAAAGTATAATTCACCTTTATTGCATTCATTCATATTAAAGTTTGTATTGACTTGATTTAATGGATTATTATATATTGATTAATTTCCAATAGCAATCTCTGAAGCTATTCGAAAATGTTAGAACCAAACCATTTCAATTAACAATTGAAAATAATAAATTTATAGTAATTTAATAGTAATTTAATAGTAATATTTCATGATAATGCATCAATATTTGATGAAATGTAATCTAAATGTAATTTTTCTCTTTAAAGAAGTTTTCCCAGAAAACATGGGATTGGATACATACAAAAAATGTTTATTTGTATTTATAATTTAATTTATAATATTCGTGATTTAATATGTTGAAAGATAATTTATGTTTGAATTTTAGATTCACAAATAAATCATGAGCAAGAAAAAAAAAATAGCTTATTGTTTTTTGCTTCTTCATTTTTAAATTAAATATATTTATCTCGAAAAATAAAAAAAATGCTTAGTAAGATACTATAAAAATTACAGAATACGGAAACAGATATCAGAAAAATTCACAAAACAAAAATGAAAAAAATCACAGAAAAAAGAAAGAAATAACGAAAGAAAGAAGAAAAAGAAAAATGAAACGTGTTTCCTTAATATACATTCTCATGCTTATCGAAAATGATTTTGTTCAAATCATTATAATTTCTTAAATCTTTTTTTGTTATATGTACAGTATAGGCAAGATCATTTTAATTAAATAATCTAGAAGAATAAGGTCAATAAAATATTTTAAAAATCTTATCATTTTTAATAAAAAAGAAACATCTTTTGAAAACAGTTCAGATGTGTAATCTGTTACTATACGGATGAAATCAATGATGATACACAAGGACTATGCATATGTCATATATGATATATTGTTATACACATCAGATATTGATATCGTTGAGATTCGAAAATGATTGTATTTATACATATCTATATGTGAAATCAAAATTTTCATTTTCAATTCTGCATTTATACATCTACATGTATTGTCGTGATTTCTGTTTTTAATATTTAACTAATAAATTTTTTACTTTTTGTTTTTATAATTATTATTATTCTATATAAAAATACTTTATAAAATTTGGAATACCTATCTGTATTATTTTTTAAATTAATATTGCATTCATTTATGTATAATTTTTAAATTAATAAAGAATATAAATAATTGAATCAAATTTAAAATTTCTGCAATTTTTTTATTATTTTGAATATTTATGGCTTTTTGAAAAAATTTTCAAAGTTTTTAAATTTATTACTCATTCGAAAAATGATTATTTTGATTAAACGATGAATTAGATAAAATTAATGAGCTTTCAATGAAATTTTATAGTACATAAAATATTCTGGAAATCTTCCTCACTTTAATAAAACAAGCTAAAAAGTATTGCCTTTAATAAAAACTAAATCTTACTTAACTTTGTTTGATAATAACTTTGTTTTGATAATAAGTAATCCTTGTCTGACACCTTTATTTGGTATCTTATATTAACTATATCTTATTTCAGTAAACCATTTTATATTTTCATTTTAAAGAGATATCAAGTTTATCATTTAATCATAATTTTAAAAATTTTGTAAAATTATGATAATAATATTTGCAAATAAAAATATTGGAAACTATTTTGTGAAAATATGATAAATTATTTTATATTTCTTTTAATTCTAAAAATATATTTTAATCACATATTATTGAAATTGAATTTGAAATTACAAATATTTTAAATATTTTAAATATTTTTATGATTTAAATTTTTTATAATTTTTATTTTATTTTTAAATAAAAATATAAATACGTAATTACACAATTAATTCTATTTCTAAAAATATTATTTATTAAAGTTTATCAATCATATATAAAAATAAAATAACTTTTTTAAATGCGATTTGTTTTTAGTTATTTTTCTTCTTTAATTAATGAAATGATTAAAATTAATTTAGATTGATTTCAATCAAAAAAAAATATTTCTAATAGTTATTAAAAAATTATAATTTTTATTTGAATATATAGTATATATATAATATTTTAGTTGTTTTCATATTATATATATCATAGTTGTGTTTGTTGCTAAATTAAATGAATCTTCAATGAAAATTTTTCTTTTTCCAACAATTTTTTATTGAATTTAACATTAATAATCTCTCAAAATTCAATATATATGACATAATAAATCTTTTTTTCTTCTTCATTTTCATATTTTTGATTATTTTTCTATATAAATTTCTATTTTAATTCATTACAACATTACGTTTTCTCATATGAATAAATGAAAGATGGATGAATCAATGAATCAAAAATTTCGAGAAAATCTCGACACGTAACAATAAGTCAATAATTATTTAAAGAATTTGAAATATATTAAAAGATCGATAATTTAAAATTTTTTTTATATAGTATTGTGATATGTGTGATGGAGTAACAAAGTAAATTTAATTGCCAAAACAATAGGCAAAATATAGACAAAATAATCGCATACGAAAAGTTTTTTCTTTAACACCGAATAAAAATCTGGAATAAATAATAATGCTTTCATGATTAAATAACAAAAATCTAGCTTGAACTCGATTAGTTTATCGATTTCTTGTATATTGCAAAATAATGACTTAAATAGCAAATATGACATCAATGAATAAAATTCGATAAAGATA
The DNA here is from genome assembly GCF_000469605.1 of Apis dorsata. NCBI lineage: Eukaryota > Metazoa > Arthropoda > Insecta > Hymenoptera > Apidae > Apis > Apis dorsata. The sequence continues at coordinate 96,965 of NW_006263559.1, read as the reverse complement.
CAATACGGAAATTGGAAAAGTGAAAAGTTATATTAATGAATTTTCTTGTCTGCTATTTATAAATTTTGATAAACTATTTGAAATAAAAATAAAAAATAACAATTTAAAATTATAAAAATTTTATTATTATATTATTATTTTTATTTGGAAAATACAATTTATGATTTTTATATCAAAATCAAAGAAATTAATTTCAAAATAATTTATTTAATTTAATTTGCAAATATAATGAAAAATAATTTGCATTATAATATTAGTTTGCATAAATTTAATTAATATTTTATTAAAAATAAGTTTGAATAATAAATTTATGAAAAATTGAATTTAACATTAGAAAAATTGATAGAATTAACAATTATTTGAATGATTATTTGACAAAATAAAATTAAATTTCTATTTAAATAAAATTTTTAGAAATTATATGTCAAAATTAAATAATGAAATTATTTAAAAAGGTAATTTTCTTATTTAAATAAATCAACGATAATTTAAAATAAAATGAAAGAATATATTATTTAAATAAACATTTCTTACATTTAAATAAATACTTTCCTATTTTATTCAAATAATATTTTATTTAATTATTTTTATATATTTTATCGAAATATGTTATTATTTAAATAACTTTCTATAAATAATAACTTTCTATCAAATTCATAAAAATAAAAATTTCCAGATTTTTATCTTTATAATAATAATCCTAAAAACATATAAAAAATTTTAACAAAATTAAAATTAAAAATAAAATTAATATAAACTTTTATAAAAATTTATATTTCCTTCATAATATTTTAATCTTTATTATTAGTTATAATTTTAGCACTTAATTTTAATTTAATTGATACTAAGATATTAATTTTTATTAAGACAAAACAATATTTTTAAATTTCTGTAAAATAAATATTTTGTTGAAAAAAAGATGTTATTTAAGAGAGAGAAAAAAATCGAATCAAATGTCATTGATCAATTGTCACGAAAACAATTAATTTTGCATCGAGAATTGAAAAAACTTTTTAATAAGAATTCAAAAGAATTTTTTCGATATTTTAATAACGAACACGTATTTTAATAATGATGCCACAGATTATAAAAGACTTAAATATAAAAAAAAAAAGATTAAACAGCATTTTTAAAATGTAATCTTTACTTTCTTATATAAAAGCTATATATTTATTTTAATAAGTAACAAAAAAAGAAATTATTATTATTATAATATAAATATCTTAACATGTGATATTTTATCAACGATGAATAATAAGGTAAGAATATTATTAATTCTTCTGTAATAATCAGTAATAATCAGTAATTCAGTAATAATCAAATTAATTTTTCCTAAATACAATAAAATCTAAATTTCAAGTTTAAAATTAAAATAAATAAATAAAATTAATTTAACAGAAATATGATAGTCAATGATAGTAAGTCAGATTAATCTTTCAACTTTCTAGTACAATTATATTTTAACTTTTACTTGCAAAAACGATTATCATTTAAATTGCTTGTTTTTTTTCAAATTTCTTTTCATTATAATTGACATTTAATTTTTGTCAAATTTCATTTTGTTGGATTATAACATTCAATAACTTTAATTTAAATCGCAAATAAACGAGTAGATTGAAAGAAAATTATAAAATTATAAAATTGTCGATATGAAAGTGATATTTTATAAATGTATGAAAAGATTAAATTATTTATAAGACATATAAAGATGTATTTATAAATTGATTTATGAAATAAATACATATAACAAAAATTATCGATAAAGAAAAGGAATTATTTTTATGAGAAGGAGAAGCTTGTTGAAGGTAGAAAATAGATTTCTTAATAGGTTTCTTAGATATAAAGAAAATATTTAATATTATTACTGTTTTTATTGAACTTCAATTAATAATTGTTTTCTTTATTCTCAAGAAATCTACTAAGAAATTTCTATCTTGAACAATCTTCTTCTTCTCATAAAAATAAATTTTTTCCATTTTTAAAATAAATTTTATGTTAAATGAAATTTTCATTTCATTTATTAATTTATATCATAATTTAAAATATCTATTATAGAATAAAATATAAGATTTTATCAAATCCAAATTATTAACAAATATAACAAATATTATATAACAAATATAGTTGTCATGAAATAACAATTTTTTCTGTTTCAATGAATATTTTTATCATTTCTTCACTTTTGCAATGTAACTTTTAAAATAACACACAACTAACAGACTAAATAATATTTTACAATAATGAAGAAAAGAGAAAAAATACAGATGAAAAAATCAAAATTAAATATTAAATATAATAGGATAACTTATTTATAATATCTTTCTCTAATATCTGGAATTGAAGACTAAACAAGAAAATAAATATATTTAAATATATCTTCTATTTTAAAATTGAAATAAATCAAAGAAAATACAATTTCAAATTCAATTTACTATAAGATTGCAGATGATTCATTAAAAGATATTATTAAAAAACATAAAATATTCTATTAAATAAATCAATTTAAAAATTGATTTATTTTAAAAAATCACGATTTTCTTTTTTTTAACAATATTTTATTACTTAAATTTCGTAGTATTCTTGTATTGATTTCAATCGATTAAATGAAATGATAAACATTATAATTCTATTATCGGTTTTCAATTACTAACGAATTCTTATTCTGCATTTAAAATTTTCACAAATGAAGTAAAATTGATTAAGGGAAGTTCTGAAAGTTATTTTTGAATATTAAAATATCTTAGTTTTTAATATGATCGAAATAATATTTGAACTAGATCACAATGTTTAAACTAGATTTCAAACTTAGCTTGAAATTAACTTGTTTTTTAAGAACTGAAATCTTTTTTTTTTAAATATACACAATTATAGATTGAATTTACAAATTTTCCCAAAATAAAAACCAAAAATGATTAAGAATTTTTTAAGAAATAAAATGTCAAATTATTCAAATTTTATAAAAAATATTTTATAAAAATACATATTTTATAAAAAATACATATTATTTTATATAATTTATATATTATGTAATATCTTATTATAAGATTATAAGATTATTATAAGATT
>NW_006263559.1:76513-93482 GCF_000469605.1 Apis dorsata | reverse complement strand
AATATAACTTAAAAATTTTTATTTTAAAATTTTTTTTATTTAATAATTTTTTTGATATTTTTTTTATCATCATTTATATACTTCTGGATAAAATGATATTCTACGATTTTCAATGTTTCTTAATACTAATGCAATTTATTTCCAAATTTTAAATATAAAAATTTAATAATTTAAATATAATTATATTTCATTTTTAATAATAAAAATATTTATAATAAAATATTATTTATTATTATTTATAAAAAATAATAATAAAAATATATTTTTAATAATAAATATAAAAATTATTCCTTTCTTGATAACAAAAAGATCAAACATAATTAATATTTTTTTCTATAAATATATCCATTTATGTGGAAAATAAATGAAATTAAAATATATATTAAAAAAAGAGATTAACAAATTTTTTTTGTTTGAGAATAGAAGGATATATTGTATTTGACATATGTGATGTATTATATGTGATAAATTTCAATTTGGTTGCAAAAATTATTATTTATTATGCAAAGTTTAGAAGATAAATAAATTCAAAATATTGGTTTTTGTTATATTTACGAAATTTTTCTTATAAAAATAATTTTTTTTTTATTATTTTTGTTCTCTATATAGTATAGTATTATTCTTTTTCTCTGAATTCAAATTCAATTTATCAGAGATTTTTTTTTCATTTTGAATCAAGATATTATTTTAAAATAATTTTATTTTTAACATATATGAATAAAAATTCATTGAAAAGTATTTTACCTTGATATTTGAAAAAACATGAGTAAATTTTTATTTTATTAGTTTTGCAAGGATTTGTAATGCGATCGGATAACCTGCCTGTGTTTTTAATACTTCGAGTCCAATCGAGTGTGTTTTCAATACCGTCAATAGTCTGACAATAATTTATAAGCGGGCCTGGTTTTTCTAACGTTTTCCAGATCTCCAATTTAAACAAAAATATATATCATAACAACGGCTACTTTACGAATCATATTTGCACGCCATGCGATGGACCACCATGGGAGCGCGAAAGTCTTGACCCCCACGCGCTGCGATGTGATCCCACGAAGTCCCATTCTTCATACCGCCCAGCGCGATCATTGGTCCCTCCAATCCCCTCTCTATGTGCATTTTTTCCTAAGGACAAGGAATTGGAGGAAAAAGCAAGGGTCGCGACTGTCTTATGCAAAAGTTAGTATAGAAATAGAATTGATATAGAAATAAAAAAAGGAACAAATAGAACTCGACAATGATTCAGTATACATCAAAATATTCTAATAATATAAATCAATTAGAATCATCATAGTTAGCCGCAAAGAATCAAAGTATCAGCATTCGTTTACTACGAACTCATAATATAAACAAATATACAGTCTTAGGGTAGTAGATAATCCTTCAAACAGTAACATTAGTTTAGATACTCCATTTGTGCAATATTCAAAGTCGTTCATCAGTTTTCGACTTTAACAAGTTTCCTATTTGAAAAAAATAATTAATCATCATAAACTCCCTTTTTGTCATTAATAGATTAAAAATTAAATAACTTCAAAACAATATATCTCGATAAAAAAAATAAAAAAGAAGTATAATTATATGATGGAATGAATAAAAAATTATTTTTGGAATATTCTTATAAATATAATAAAAGTTATATAATTTATATATATAATTTATTTTCTAAAATAATAATTTCTATGATTGAATTGATCAGAATGAACACAAAAATATATCGATACTTTTTTCATTTTCAAATAAAAATAATTCATTATGTGCTATCATTTTGTTCTAAACATTTTGCTTTATTTTTTACATAAATAGATAAAACTTATAGGCAAAAATATAAAAAAATATAAACGACGATTTTTTTTTGTTTTATTAAAAAAAACAAATATTTTATATAAATAAATATTTATATAATAATATTATATATTATTAATAATAAAATTTCATAATAAATTGCATTAATATGCAAAAAGTATTGAAGATCATAAAATACTATCATTTTTTTCAGGAGAATATTCGATTAAAATAGAGTATAAGATATTTTTTGTTGCAGAATAATACAAATGATAAAAAAATAGTAAATTGTGTTCAAAATATATATAATAATTTATATAATTAATAATTAATAATTAATAATGTTAATTATTTATTATAATTTATAACTGAAAATATTGTGTAATTTTTAATTACAATTCAAGTTAATATAACTCATATTTAATTATATTTCAATTATATTGATTCTTTTAAGCATTTTGTTGAAAATATTTAGTGATTTTTATATTTAGTCTTATACAAAATGTTTGTTATCAATTAAAAAAATATAAAATTGCAATATATATCATATTCTATTTCAATTTCAATATATAATTCAATATTAAAATAATATATAATATCAACTGAAATTTATCTTCAAAATCACATTTAATTAAGAAATAGTTGGATAATAATTAATATATAAAGCATATGTATTAATACAATGAAATTTTACAATTTTCAATCCTTTTTTCAATTTGTATGAAATTCAATTTCTATGTTAAAAATGTCAATTTCTTGTTAAAAAAATTTAATAATGAAATAAATACTTTTTTTAAAATGAAATTAGAATCTTGAAATTTGAAATTCTTTTAATTTTATTTAAATTTTGATTAAAAATTTAATTATTTCTTATTATTTCTTATTATATTATTAAATACTTTATTTGATAAAGTAAATTAATAATTAATCATTAAATAATTCACAGGAAATATTTTGAAAATATTAAAAAAAAATTCATAAATAAATTAGTTCATATTGTTAAATATTTATATATTATATATATTTATATATTATATATTCGCTAAATAGTATTATTAAATTATATTTATATTAGATTAATTTTATGATTTTTAAATAATTGTATTTGTACATATATTTGAATATTTTCTTTTTTATTTTTATTTTTTTTTATTATTTTATACTTTTTATTTATTTTTTTATGTTTGTACTAACAATTACAATTAAAAACAATTAAAAATTACTATGCTACACATAAAGTATCAGATAGATTTCATATAAATTTTATTCACAAAAAAAATATAATATAATATAATAATAATAAAATAAAACATATAGTAATCATAGTAATAATAATATAATAATATTGTAACGAAAATTAATAGCTATAATGGAATATTATTATTATTCTGTAGCAATAGGAATCGTAACATAAGAAATGATGATATTGATATCGAAGATATTAATTAAAATAAAATTTTTTTCCAGGCATAGAACAGAACATGTTTTTCTCTATTCCTTAAGCAAATATATTATAAATAATAAAATATTATTTATAAGTATAAATAATTATAAATAAATGAAATTATACAAATTGTATAAATAAAAAAAAATAATTAAACATTCATCAAAAGCAACAATATCAATATTAATATGAGAATAATCTTTGCTTATATTGTTTATATATTGTTTATATAATAATTATTAATTATAATTATTATAAATATATTTAATATTTTACTTTATTTTTTGCGCAATTCATTATTTACTTTAATTATTATTTTCTTTAAAAACAATTTTCTATTCAAAAATCAATATATTTAACATAAAATAATTCTTTCTATCTTGATAAGAATTTCTTCAACAAATACTTTTTCATTATGCAATTTGATACTAGTATTCCTTCAAATAACATGGATTAACACTGAATTCTTTCAAAAAAAATAATAAAAAGTAAAATAGGAAAAATCATATCCTATAAAAATTCATTATATTATACTATTTTATTATATTACTTTATTTATTACTTTTATATTGCTTTATTTATTTTTTCAACATATTTTAATTAATATAATGTAAAAATTATTGATATCGTTGATGAAAAAATATTTTTTATTTCATTGTTAAATATGATAATAAATAAGTAAATATGATATGAATATAAAATTCACTTGTTTCACTGAGATATATTTACTTACGTAATCATATATTTGTATAAAAAAGAACATTATAAGAATGTAAATTTTAATAATTTAAAGTAAATATTGTTGAAAATTTCATAATAAGTAAAAAGTAAATGACAGTCCCCTTTTAAGTTTTATTTTAAAAGAATATTTTCTATGTATTTTTGCCAGCTATATAAATATGTTAAATATATGATGAATAAACGGATATGAGTTTATTTATATTCTAAATCTAACGGAAAATAATTAATTTAATCGTAAATTAATTATTTTTTTATTTTCATTTTCTTTCGATACTTTCTTGTATCCTAAAATATACGTTCTATAATTTTTCTTTTGTCCATTATCTAATAATAAGTAAATATTATTATAATTACATACAATAACAGTATAAGTTTTTCTAATAAAAAACAGTATTAAAGTTGATGATAATTCGATTATATATTGATTATATACATTTAATAAATATTCAGTTTCATAATAAATCCATTCAATTAAATTCGAAATTCTAGTTATTATCTGTTTTTTATAATCAAAAAATTATTTCAGCAATAATTCACAAATATTTCACAAATAATTCCAAAAAATTAATAACAACAAATTAATAAACAAAAAATTAATATATATAAATATAAATATATATAAATATAAATTTTATTGATATATATATATATATATATATATCAATAAAAGTCATTAGCCAGTCGTTTGCGTAAAAAGATTTGAAGCTATAAAATTATTAATGAATGTCGTGTGTTTTAAAATAATATTAGAAAACTGAACGTGAACTTTTTGTAAACGCAATTCATAAATTGGTTTCTTATTATGAGAAGTGCATGAAAACGAATAGATATATTATATATAAAAGAAAAATATTATAAATATATTTATTTAAAATAATAATTTAACGAAATAACAAGAAAATTAAAAATATAAATAAGAAATTTTATTCAATACTTAATATATATTCTATTTATATTATTTTTCATCTGCAATTAAATTTTTCGCGAGTTTTCTTTTCTTTGAAGTCTAAGTAAAAGTGTTTAAAGCCATTGATACTTGATTAAGTATAGTTTCATTCTGTTAAAAGAAAATAAATCAATATATAAAAAATTTTGAAATATTGTACAGAATATGAAAAGATAGAAATATGTTGATTATAATGAAAAAAGTTGAATTAAAAAAAAAAAATAAAGTTGATTATATATGTATAATTAATCATTAGATAATTTGATAATTATATTTGTAATATGATATCATATATCACTAACCAATCAATGTTAGTATATTACGACTAAGCAAAGTAGACTAAGAATAAAAACATAACTGTCACTTCTTCAAAAAAAAATGTTATGAAAAATTTTCGTACTACATATATTATAAAGGATAAAAATATTGGTTAATATTTTTGAATGCAAGAATAATCATTAATGTGATTGAACATTATATCTTAACGAAAAACAAATGTTTTTGACAAATGTTTTGAAGATTTGATTGTAAAAAGTAAGACAAAGTTCAAAACGCGTATAGAAAATATTTCATTTATGATTTTTTGAGTATTTTGACTCAGATGATACATTTTGGAAAAATTAAAAAATGTAAATCCATGCATTTAAATATCTTAAAAATATTAAAGAGAGTGTTCAATGGCTTAACAATAATATTATTGTTATTAAAGGAATCAGAATTCTTGAAAAAACATAAAAATATAAAGAAATAAAAATACAAATATAAATAATTAAAAATTCTGATTTGAATTGATTTAAATCACTTATGACATGAATAGAGTTAATATGGAATAACGATTATTTAGTTTAGTTAATTGTATATCTATAATGAATTAATGATCCATTTTTTGGAAAATAATATATATGATTTTTGATGCTTGTCATGATACTTTCTTTATCGTTTTATTATTTCGAATCATGAAAGGAATTTGAGAGCAAAATATTTTTCTATTTATAAAATTGAAAGAATATATATAAATGAAATTACAATAGAAGAAAAAAAAGAAGAATTCCATATGTCAGATTCGTTTATCAATTTCTTCATTAATTTTATTATTATTCAACGTCTAACAATCATCTATAATTCAAATATAAATATAATCAAAAATTGTTCTCTCAAATTTAACTTTCTCAATAAATAAAACAGAAAGAGTAATAAAATCGAGATAGAAAATGAATTGAGAATAAACTTACAAAAAATACAGAATAACTTTGTTAGTTTCGGACAATGTTTAAATTCTATTTTATTAGATAACATTCAATTAAATTTCCGATTATTTCAATAAAAAAATAGTAATTCTTAGTCTAAAAAAAATATTATTTTTCGCTGTGTTTAAGAAATTATTGCAAGAAAAAATATATGTTTCATATTCTATATTAAAGTTTATATTTTCCATAAAAACTATTATATTTTTCACTAAAAAACTAAATAAATAAGAGAATAATAATAATTAAATCTTATTCAAAATTTTACTTTGTAAGTAAATATAAATTATCAATAAGAATATATTATTCTTCAACAGTTTATTAAAATTTCCAAAATAAATCAATAAATAAAATGCAATAATTAAATGATATTTATAGTCGAATATTTAAAATTTCATGATATATTGTTTTAAACTATAAATATCGTAATATAATTTAATATGTATTTTGTTTATATTAATTCAATTTTTGTTAGTTAAATATTTAATTTATAACAATATATATACATTCTATCTACCAAATTTACAATCAAAAATAAATTTTCGAATAATTTAATGTAATAATTATCACTTTTATTTTTATTTTTTTTATAAAAGTTTTAGTTTTTACTATTTCTTTATCATTTTTATTTTCAATTTGAAAATTTTATAAGAAATATTAATTTATGGCTTATGTATGCATTTAATTTACATTTAATACAATTATATTTTACAAATCAAATTTTTTGCAATTTAAACTATAAAAAAATTGTTTTTTAATTTTGCTTTTATAGTAATGTAAATTAAAAAAAAATATGATAAATGCATATTCTATTTATATATACAGATTGATTAACTCTTATATTGTGTTAAGATCTATCGATCAATCAAATTATATTTTTATATACAATTTTATTTCAATTAGTTTATAAAATTTTTTTCATTTATATTTTATGACATATAAATAAATTCTCTATAATTGTCAAAAATATATAATAATAAATATACTTGATTTAAAAATTTAATAAAAAATCAAATTTTTTAAAAATCCAATTTTTTTATTAGCAAAAAGTTTAATTTCAAGCGTGGTATTAAATTTATATGTAAAGATGAGATTATATATTTGTGTGTGAATTGGGTTACTAAACACCTAAGATTGCTGTTTTGATTGTATTTTATCTTTTCCCCTTTATGAATCGACGCGTCATCGATGGAATCGTACGCGAAACAATGAATTCAGTGCAATAAAACAAAGCAAATAAATCACATATATAACGTAATTTATTTTTATTCTTTTTTTAAATATATTTTTTCTCATTGTATATTCTTTATTTTAATCAAATTATTTCATAATCAATATTGTTTAATATTGAATCTTTGAATTTTCTCTGTCTTAAGGAATAAAAAAAAGTCTAATATTTCAATACAAATTTTAATATAAAATAAACAAAAAAAATTACTATAATGTCTTAAAATAATTAAATGTTTTATATTATTTTAAAACTTTAAAACTTTCTTTAACAATAAAAAATCACTATTGAACTGAAAATAACCCAAAAAAATAATAATATTCATGATTTTTTCTTCGAAGAATGTAAATATTTTAACATAAAATATAGTTGATTTTACGTAGTACAGTAATTCTCAACACAAATGATTTTCAAAATATTAATTATTACATTATATTACACTAGTATTTATATTAAAAATCTAGTAGCATATATTTGCAATTTCGAAATAATATTGATTGCCACAATTTAAATAAATTTTTTAATTATATATATTTCAATTATGCAATTACTGAAATTATCATACAACTAATAAATCTTTATTTTCGCAATATATTAAAGTTCCTTAAAACTATAATTTTTAAATGATCTATATCTGTTGATCATAATTTAGAGCAAATATGCAAATTTTTATAAATTGCTCTATTTTAACATTAAGAAACATTGATTTCGTTCATTACATAGTGATTCTATAAAGTAAAACATTTAAAAATTAAAATGCAAAAATACTAATACAAGTTGTATATTAAAGTTTATTTTTCAAATTATATGCAATTTAATTTTAATAATTTAATATAAATGAAGTAATATAAATGAATATAAAATAGTAAAAACTATTCTTATCATACTATTTTTTTTTTGCTTGATGAAAGTGCAAATTCAAATTGCTTATAATTATATAGAAAAGAAATAAAATTTATTTTTAATATTTACATTTGTTTTAATATCATCTTTAGTATCATCTAGTATCATCATTAAATTTTTTATCTAACCTACTTCGTCTGAATATTCTATCTCGAAAAAACATTTATTATGATATTCACATCAATTAGAATTTTTTAAACTTTAAGATTCAATATAGACAAGTGATTTTTTACTGCGCGAGTGTATATCTGTCTTTATTTTTTCAATAACACAAACAAAGAAAGATATATGATCGTGCGACAATAAATCGCTCGTCAAAATCATTATAATAATTGATTTTTATTATGGGGAAAAGAATATAGAAAAAATAAATTACTTTGTTACTAATTTTATTGAATTTGTCACTGAAATGATTATAAGGATTGTAATTTATTTATAATCATCAAAAACATCCTGATTGCATAATTATTATTATTCATATTTTAGTTTTTATTTTAGTTTTTCTGTACGCATTCATTATTGATAACAGTTATATTTTACGATTATGAAGAAAAGTAAAAGTAAGAAAATAAATAATATTGATTTCATATTTAATTGTTGAAATACTGGTAAATTAATTTTCTTGAAAATATCTAACTTCAATAACAAAAATATCAACCAAAGTTAATTTTTATGGGTAAAAGATCAATTTATCTTAAAATTTATATATTTTTATATCTAAGAAAATATTGATAGATAATTGATTATCTATATAATATTTAATGATATAATGTTCGTTTTCCATTATTTAATAAATCAGTTGAATTTTTTTGATTTTTTGCACATTAGGTGTCGATTTTAATTGTTCATATATGAAAAATTACTTCCAATGAAGAAAAAAAGAGAGTTTCAAAAATTTAATTCGTTTATATAAGTGTCAAAAAAAAGAATTGCTAACATTTTTAAAATAATTCATCTTATCTTTGTATCTTTTTGTGCACACTGTCAAAGTAAAGAGAAACAGTGTATGAGAATTCTTCGAATTTTTTCGAGAGTAAAAATTAAGCGGATATATTGTCAGGTTCAATTAAAAAATTATCAACAAGAACATTTTTATGAAGTCCAAGGTTTATGGTGCAGTTTTCGTTATTGAATTCTAAAAGTTAAAAAAATTACATACTAATTATTCATCTATCAGCAGAATGTTATGAAATATAAATTAGTAGGTTAACAAGTAGAAAAATATGAATACGATAAAATAAATTATTTGCTAATTATTCAAGATTATCATAGAAAAATACTTTTTACGATATATTAATTATAGATTAATTAGATAAATTAATTAGTTAATTAAATTAAAAATAAATATTATATGTTATAATATACTATATGATAATATATGATAATCACAATAAATTTTGATTTTAGAAACATTTGTAGAATATCAATTTGAAAAAAAAAACTATATAAACATATTAATAATAATAAATTTATATTATTTATTAATTATTAATATTACAAATTATAATAATATGGTGATTTACTTTATTAATACTTTTTAATTAATACTTTATTAATAATAATTGCATAATATAAATTATTACATAAATTAATATAATTTTAATGATAATAGATATAAATAATTGAATTAAAGAGACAAATTATGTATTAATGCCTTTACAAAATTTATTTTTATATATTATGTTTTCCGATTTTCTAATATTTTTTTATATTTTTTTCTCTTTCATTCTATTTTTTTTCGAATTCACGGAATGCAGAAGTAAAAATATAAAACAATTATTGAAATTAGATTATTGAAATTATGATGCCCTTAGTTATAATAATAGCATCGTATTTAATATCTATTATTATAATTTCGATCATCTAAATATTGTTTCATATTTTATTTTCATATTTCATCTGAAAGAACTTGTTATGAAATGAAATTAAAATATTTAAAGTCCGTTAATATTCATAAAAAAAGCTTTTTAACTAATTTAGCCATTATATATTTTAAACAACCACTACTATAAAAACAATACATAAATGACGATTATATGATGCTGTTATGGATATACATAATAAACGAAATTCTATATAATAGTAGCAATTTTTTTTAATAAATATTTCGGAAACTCTGAAAGATTGATGATTAAGTTATAAGGAAACGTTATTTAAAATAATGTTTTTATGTCGAATTTAAAATAAATGAATTCCATTGAATATATTTTTATATTTTTTATTGCGAATACTAATTGAACATTATATCATTCACCAATTAAATTTTTCTGTATTATTTTTTTTATTTTTATTTTTCTTTATTATTTCGTTATTATTTGACGTCATTGGCGACGTGACAATTTTACGCATAGAAGTCTTTATAAACAATTAAAAGCAAGAAAGCCAAGATAAATTCAGAAGCTTAACAAAATTAGAATAATAAAATTAAAAATTAGAATTAATTTACATATTATTTTCCTATCTTCGTAAATTTACATATTATTTTTCTATTTCCAACCATCCTCGTTTTTTTATAATAACATATCTTTCACTTTGTTTTCTTCTTTTCATTCTCTTTTTTTCTTACTCTTGTTTTCTTTTACAAAATTTATGTAATCAATAGTACGATCAATGTATGAAAAGGAAAGTTAAAATTCATGATGTAATTCCATAATAACTGTAAGTTTTAATGCTTAGACTGGCACTTGCCTAGATTGGCGGATTGCTGCTTCTGGTAATATCATTACGTGTCAATTCGATCGACGATGTAAACCTTAGCTGTTTGACATTTGGTATTCTAAAATAAGAAATATGCAACAGAATATATTAAGATAAGGATTATTAAAAACATTATGTTTTAAACTTTAACAAAAAATAATAATTAATTAATTTATCGATTTGTTTGCTATTGACTTAAAATACAATTCATAAAATGAGAAAGATAATTAATAATGTATAATTGATGAAATTATGAAATAAATAAAATCTTTTTATTTATATTATTATTTAAAATGTATGGATATAAAATTATGATGTTAAAAATTTTAATGAAAAATAAAAATTTATTTTAATGAAAAATAGAAAAATTATTGATTCATTGTGTTGCAATAATGCAATCGATATATTTTATATATATATTTTAGAAACAATATTAAGGAATTTTTAATAAAATTCATAAGATTCAATTTATAATTCAATTTTTGCATTAAAAATTTTTTATATATTTATCATTAATTAAAACCTTAAGATTTATTTTTTTTCTGCATTCAGTAATTAGAAACTTATTATAAATAAGATTACTTCTAAGAAAATAATTTATTATTTCTTCGGGCATCACTCTATCATAACAAGTAAAAATATTTTATAAATACGAATAAACGAAATAATTATTTTAATTTCCAAAAAATAAAAATTTATCAATCAATGATAGTTTGACGACACTAAATGAACTCGGAAAAACTGTATCAAATTAAATTAAAAACCTATAATCATACAATCAATGATTAGTAGTAACAATCATCCTTTAGTCTGTAATCATCTCAAAAAGATTTTGCGGCATTAATTTTAAACAGAATTAGAGCGTTATCAATATGTAATCGATTCTCATATTGATTTCTTGTTAAATTAAAATGCAGATAAAAGAAAGTATTATAAATAAAAAAAATTAAGATAAAATAATATTCATTATGTTTTATATACTTATAATGTTTTAAAATAAAAAAATAAAAATTTCTTTTATTTTTAACAAAATTTTGTGATATAGAATATAATGAATTATATGTGAAACAATTTTTTTTTAACACAATATTATTTTAAGAATATGATATCATTTTTCTGTTTTATAAATTACTTTATACTTTCTTTTATATAAGATTGAACAAAATCATAAAATGTTTAATTTTTAATATTCTATTATTTCACTATTTCATTGTGAAAAGATGAAATTGTATTCAAAATTTTAAAAAATGCTGAAATTTTTGGAAATTAATTTTAATCATTCAAAATAATTTCATTCTTCCATTTATTAATCTATTAAATCTATTAAAAAATTGCTCCTATATTTAATATATATATATATGTATATATGTGTATGTATGTGTATATATATATATACACATACATATGTATACATATATTCATACATGTATATATACATATTTAATTTTAATAAAATAAATTTCTTTGTAGATTATAAATATTTTTGTTGCTTTATTATATAATTATATTATATTTATATAACAAAAAAGTATTTTGAATTTATATTAGAAAAAAAATCTTAAAACTTAAAAAATGTTACAGATATTAATTTGAGTTATTAAAAGAATTCGAATCAAATTTTAATTATAGTATATTATACATTGCGTAGAAATGAAGAAACTTGTTTAGTTAGAAAAATGTTTTAATTATACAATTATTTTATTTATTAATTTATTATAGATAAGATATGGAAAAATGAATAATTATTTAATTAATTAGTTAGTTAATTAATTATTTTAAAAAATTATAAAATTTTTTTTATTTTTTTATAGCATTGTAGCATTTTAGCATTGTAATTGAAAAAAAATGCTCAAAGTAAATAAACATGAACATAATAGAAGAGAAATTTAATAAAGATTTTTCATATTTCTCTATGAATTAAAAATTTTTATATTTAAATGTGGATTTAGTTATTAGATATGATATTTGCAAACAAGATAAATATTGTATTAGAATTGCTATCAAATTATATCGATATATTCAATATTATTGATCATAATTAATCACTTAATAATTGCTAGCAAATAAAACTAAAATTTGAATTACAAAATCGCAAAGAGAATATTATTAATTTTATTATCTTATATAATTTAAACCTTTGTTCCAGACAATTTCTCGTACCCGTTGTATACGAAGTGAATTTCTTAGCTAACTTAAAATGATTTTATATACAAATTAATATATAAAACTTTTATATTTTAATATTTTATGTATCTTTACATATAAAGAAAGAAAATTTGTTGAATATTAAAGTCTATATTGTTGTTTTGTATAATATTTTAATAATAAAGTAATTATCAAGATGCATTCTCGGTTTATTAGGACAAGTATCGCGATAAAATGTTATTTTATGTCTTTTATCTTTCTTATTTCATTAAGAACAAATCTTACAATCCCAATAACGTCGTTTCACATTCACTATCTATTATTCTTATTTTTTCTCTTCTTATATTACATCTCTATTTTCATCATCATTTTCTTACTCTCTTTGTCAATTTTTTAATGAATAGAAATAATTTCGTTATTTAATAATGAAAAATTAAAAAAATCAAAAAATCATTTTCGCTCGAATCAATTTCATTAGATATTCCATTTACAAAACCCAAAAACTTTGAAAATTATAGTTTTATTGCCACGACTGTCAAATTCGGATTAATACCGAAAATATAGTTCAATCCACGATATCACGGTCTAATTTGAGATAAAAAAAAATCTAAACATTTGATAGTATATTATTCTATGCTTTATAAGATTATATGTGAAGAGTTTAGGAATCTATTCCTGAAATGATATATTAAAAAAATCAAACATAGATAAATATTGTCACTATTTGAATTGCCACATCGATCTAAGTGATGAGTCACCTTTGGAGTTATCGCATCAAATCAAGTGGTACCTGAGAGTCACCATTATAGCGCAAAATATTAGATTACACAATTAAAATCAATTTAAAAAATTATAATCAAACAATTGAATAATATGAATTTATAATAAAATTATTTATAATAAAATTATGTAATAAACAAATTCAAATCTTTTGTATTAAAATTAAAATAATTTCTGAATAATCTGTTAATTACAAGAAAATCCTTTTCTTTGAAGCAAGAGAAACGTAATTTATTCATTTTATGCAATCAATGAAATTTTTATTATTAGCTTCACATATTCTTCTTTTTGGAACATCGAATAATTTATAAAATATAAATGATTTTAGATTATAGATGTAATATTAGATATATATAAAAATTAAATTATATTAATTTTATAAAATTAATATAAAATAATAATAATATAATATAAAATAACGTAGTTCATTTTTGCGTTATTTTGTTTTGCAGTTCTTTAATTATTGCGAATTATTTTCCATTTATGTACATTTTGAAAACCAAAGCTTATATGACTAAAAGACTAAGTTCACAATTTTCAAGATTTTTTAATATGATATTTAATAATTTACAAATTATTAAATTCTATTTTATTTTTATTAATTATTGAAGTATATATGTATATAATTAATAATTTGCAGATTTTTGATTATATTTTTTGGCATATTTCATATATATTATTTTTTCTTTATTACTTAATTTTAATTAAATTTGTTAAATATAATTTTTTTTCTTTTAAATTAATTAAATATAGTAATTGAGTATATACATGTATATATATGTAATGTTTTAAATAAACTCTCAATTGAATTCAGACATTCTCAATTGAATTCATTAATTTGATTCAAGAGAGTTGGGAATATATAAGAAATGGAAATATAATAAGAAAAAAGTATATATTATTATCATAATATATAAATTATTAATAATTAATAATTATTATATTTGTGAAATATAATTAATAAAATTTGCATTTAAATTTCTATCTCTAAATTTTATTAATGCCAAATAAAAAATATTAAGAATTGCACATGCAAATATAATTTTTTAGATCTATAATATTCTTCTTCTAATAAAAAAATTTTTTTTCATACTATTCTTTCGTTAATTTTGAATTATAAATATATGCGTTATAATATATTATAGGTATATATAAGTGAAACTTATATACATATATAGTTTACATATTTTTTTTATTAAAATTTCATTATTTATTATTTAAAAAATATATCAATCTTATAATTAGATTTTTTCAATTGTTTTTATAAAAGAATATCCTCAAATATAATAAATCTTAATAAATATTATATTTATAATTAAAATCTATTCATTTTTTTTATTAATATTACGAAAAAGGCGTGAAAATATGAAAATTTTTCTGTAACGTTTACATCTCAAATTGAATATTCAAATTTGATCGATTATTTTCATTTAAATAAAAAATATTAGTTTCTTTTACATGTTTTTTTATATCTATATGTTTCTTTTTAATGAGATAATATTAATTTTTGTCTTTAAGAAAACAGAGAATTTTGTCATTTTCAATTTTTATTTAATACATTTAAATTTTCTTGAAAAAGATATTTTTCATATCATATAATTCATATTTTATTTTCAAAAAGATTTACATTTAATTATTATATCTAACCTAATCTAATATATATATATATATACTTAATACTTAAGCAAATTTAATTTATAAATTTTTAATATTAAAAATAATTCAAATCGAATAATATAATATATATATTTTATAATATAATATAATAATAATATATAATAATATAATATAATATAAAACTAGATATTTTGATAATATTCAAAAATGATGATAATATTCAAAATTTTTTTGATAATATTTAAAAAAATTTCGAGAATTTCTTTAATAATAATATTAAAATATTAAAATTTCTATAATTCAAACAAATAATAAAGATTTATTTAAAAATTTAAAACGGAATATTATTATTATTTCAATATATTTTATTCTTCTTTCAAGTAAGTTGTAGTTATTTTACAGGAACTAAACTATAAAATCAAAAAATAAAAATTAAAAAATGAGAACGAATGAATATGTAATGATTTTTTATATATAGTGAGCTTTTAATATTTAGAATTAAAGATTTTTAATTATTTTAAACTTTAATATATATAATATCCTAAGGAATATTATTCAAATTTTTTATTAAATCAAAATATTTTATTTTAAATCATACCTTTATTGTTAATTATCTATTAGATAATATTGATTCTTTCTAATTAAATAAAAAATTATTCCAATAAAAAATTGTTTTATTATCTTTTTAACAACAAAATTGAACAATTCATAAAAAATAATAGTCATGATATTTTACTTCAGTATTTACCTTAAAACTTCATGTAAATCCAAAAGTTCATTATTTATTTCAATTCAAGAAAAAAAATCAAGGAAAAAGAAAAAAGAAAAAAGATAGAAAGAACTATAAAGGAAAATAAAATATAAAAAAAAATAATATAGCGAAGGAAAAGAAGAGTATTCATCAATTCTAACTAGCTATATACGTTTCTGAGTGTTGTACCATTTTTCTTGTTAATGACCGATAATGGATCGAAAAAAAATATATTATATATATATATGTATTATAATTAAAAAAATGGCATTATGAATAATATCAGTTGTATTGAAGTTTTTGTATGTAACCAAATTTGAACTGCTTTATTATAAATGAAAACTGTTTTTATCTAAATTGAGAAAGATTTATAACGAATTATTATATTCTCAATATAATAAGTTTCTAATAAATTAACATAATATTGCAAATTGTTGATCTTGAGTTCGAATAATCAGCCTTTGCTAATTTAGGGAATAAAAAATATTGTTGGATAAAATTTTTTGCATTGAATTTTTTGGAAATGGAAAATCAAAACGAATCATAAATAAAAATTAAATCTAATATAATAATAATATAATATAATAATTTCATAAAATAAAATTCGTTTGTATAATATCTTAAATAAAATTTTTAATGTAAAATGAAAAATTTACATTAAAAATAAGTAATAAAAATATATATGTATAAT
>NW_006263559.1:65866-75657 GCF_000469605.1 Apis dorsata | reverse complement strand
ATTATATATTATTATATTAAAATAAAAGAAGAATAAAATAAAGAATTAGAAAAATTTTATAAAAATTGAAATGAAATAATAAATATTATTAATAATAAATCATTTAAATTGAAATTAAAAAAAAAGAATTTTATATAAGAATTTTATACTTTATATTCATATAAGAATTTATATCTTTATAATCATCTTTTATCTTTTACTAATATTTTTATTAAAATTTCATTAATTTTATGACAATTAATATCAATGAATTTAGAAATTCATTTCGAAAAAATTATTAACATAATATGATGAATTATTGTAAAAGATAGTTTTTTCTTACACTTATTATACAAAATATTAAAAACATGATATTTCATTACAAAAAATTTTCTTATATATATGTTCTTTTTAAAATTATTTTTAAATATACATAGAAATTTTTGTTATTATGATTTGATTACATTAATATAACGTATTAATATAATTGAAAAAGCATATTTCAAATAAATAAAAATTAAAAAAAAGAAAAGAAAGAAACTATTCATCAAAAATAGAAAAATTCCTTCCTATAGATTTTTATACTCAAACTTCCTCTTTGTAAAAGCTTGCAAATTCGTTACTATAATCAATTGTGTTAGTTTCCTCATCACATTTCATTTCATTACAAGATATAAAACACATTTTTACTACAGAATGAAATTTGTTATAACAAAAAAACTAAACATGCATTTTCGATTAAACAATTCTAATAAATTTAGAATAGATGTGCATTTCGCCAAATAAACTAATGTAAATTATATCTTTCGAAATATCGAAAACCATATTATTCATAACTTTCACGCATTTTTTCCAATGATTAATAAAAAACTCATCATAAAGTATTTTATTCATTTACTCATTTTATGAAGATTATTCATGAGGAAAGAAATATTATAAAGTTTATATATTTTATTTTTATATATTTAAATAAAAATATAGATTTTTATATATTTAAATAAAAATGTAAAAAAAAAGTAGAAAAAAATATATATAACATACAAATAAATTTTATAATACGATTATTTTGAGATACTAACTAAATTATTCATTTTAAAATATTTCATATAAAAATTACTTGGGATATAAAATGGATATAATTTGATAATTAATTAATTTTTTTATATGTGAAGATTTATGACATATGAAAATAAGTATTTAAGAACAATTTCTATTTTTTAAGCAAGCAGGTTTCGATTGTCTGCCATTCTAAATAATATATTATATACATAATACATACTGAATATCTGATATTTGTATCATTTCTATGTTTAAACACTATCTGATATTTATCCATTAGAAAATATACTGTTAAGTAAGATGATTTATATATGCAATTTAAGTATATTTTTTTAAACATTTTTTCCTTAGAGACACTTAGAGAAAGTTATTTTATGATTAATAAATAATCAATATATTAATATAAGTCATACTTATTTATATAAATCATTATTATAAATCATTATTAATAAAGTCATTTTCAAAAGATTCAGATTAATTGAGTTTTGTTAATTGTCTTCAATAATTTCAAATGTCTGAATCTAATTAAAGAATTCGTTGCAAAGCTGATGATCAACTATAGTTTTAATAAGTATAATATAATATAATCATAAAGTACATCATATTGCAAACATACCTAGATCAGAAACATACCTAACCTGACCTTTGATCATCGAAATATATCCTCTTTCAGTCTCATTTTTAATTGTTTAACAATTTCAAAGAAGTGGAAGGAGGATTTAATTTCGTAGAATATTTTATACATATATATTGTTAGATTCTTAGTTAAACTAAACTTGATTATTTCATTTTTCTATTTATAAATAATTTTTTTTTAGATTAGAAGATTTTGGTTAGAATTAATTAGGTTAGAATTAATTAGAGTAATTTAGTCGATATATCATATGTAAAATTCAATCAACGAACAAATCTTATTGAATGGAAAACAAACATTGCATTTATAAAAGTTCTCTTTTTTGCAATTTCTATCATAAAATAATCAAAAATAAAATAATATTGGATTATCCATTTTCAATTTCTTTAAAAAATATTTTGTTGCTATCTAATTATATTGTAAATAAAATTAAGAATTAATAAAATTTCAAGGTTCTTTTGAAAAAATAGTTGAATTATTTTTTCTTTAGTTTTTTGATAAGTTTAGTTTTTATAATGACTAGAATAGAACAAAATAAAAAATATGTTAAAGCTTAAAAAACTAGTAAATTTATATCTTTCTTATATCAATTTTTACTAAACTAAAAATCCATTTATAGTATTAGTCATAACACATAATTTTTTAATAAACTGTATAGAATTATTTTACGTAAACAGACTAATTTTTGATTTCAATATTAGAAATTCTTTTTAACTTTTTTAAACTCAAATATGATGTAATCTATGTAAAATTGAAAGAAATTTAAATGATTATTTTTCTAATTTTAAATTTAAAATATAAAGCTTTAAATTTTACAATTTTTGTCGATAATGAAATATATTTATTCTTAGAAATTTTGATTTCAGAAAACTATTTATGTAATCGAATTATTTTTTAATCGAAAATATTTTTTAGTTTTCAAAATTAATATATCTAAATATAATTCTTTCATCTTGAAAAATTAATTATTTAGTATTAGAAACAAATTATTGCAGCATAACAGATATAAGATTTCTAGAATAGTAATATTTTACCTTAAACAGTTATTCTCAGTTACGGAAATTACGAGAGAATTCAATGGCACATTGTAATATTGCAATCCCAAAATATGTTTTATTTTTTCTCTCTTTTTCTAAAACTTAGTGTAATTTATTGTATCTATTATTATATCTACTACTAGCTAGATATTTAGATTTTATGTAATCAGACTTGTCATCAGTTACTAAATTTTCTGAAATGCTGATACGCAGAAGTTAGATTTGCCGTTTTTTATTAAATTTATCTCATTAATCTTTTGATTTGAATATTTATTGTTGAACATTTCGCCCAAATCAAAACTTTTTATTGATATTTAGATTGCAATAGATTTCTATGAAATAAACATTTTTCTTTAAGAATGAATATATATTTTTTTGTATGCATTTCTCTTTTTTGTTTAAACTGACATTTTATTTCAAAATTGATTGTAATTTGAATTAGATTCAGAGATCAATCATCTTTTATATCGTAATAAAAAATTTTATTTTATTTCTTTTAAAATTTAAAAATTTAAAACAACTTAAAAAAAAAAGATCATTCTTTGAATTTTTGCTTATTACAAAAAATAAACATTGATTTATAGAATCTTTAAAATGAATACAATAAGCTGAATATACCAAAACATATTTTACTAATGTGAGATCGACTGTCCTTTAAATTATTATATAAATTATTAAATATTTATATAATATTAATTATTATATACATATAACATTAATTATTTTTTTTTATAATTATTAAATATTTTTTTTTAGACATTTGTCTTCAAAAAATAGACCATAAAGTGAAAAGAGATGAAAAAAAAAAAGAAAAAATCTATAAACATCAATATTTACTCTTTAAAAAGAAATCGTCATATTTCCGGGACAATCTTCCGAGTTGAAGTAATGAAGTTAAATGAAATATCATATGTAAGTTCATTGAAAGAAGAAATACGTTATGATGATATATTTAAATAGACACTAAATTGAAAGAGGAAAGATATTGAACAAGTTCATAATTTAAATAAATAAAATTTAAATTTTATTTTAAATCCAAAAACATTGATAAGTATAATAATAAGTATAATAATAATAATATCATAAGATTTATAATATTTAACTAGATAGAAGATTAGAGATAGAAGAGATAAATTTTAGAGAAAAAAATTTAGAGATAAATTTAATATTGCGGAAATTATAAATTTATATTAAATATATAAATTTTATTTAAATATTTAATTAACAATGAATGCGAAAATTCTTATGATTGTTTACAAATATCAGAATAGAAAATTTTTAATGAAAATTTTTATTAGCTGTCTATAATTTATTGAAGAAAGTTTTGAGTTTTTATAATTGATTTGTAAAAATATAAAATTTGAATTTAAATGGAAAATATAAGAAAATAATTTTTTTCTAAAAAATTTTTCAAAAAATATTATGTTGCATGTTTAATATTCTAATGTTTTATCTGATATAAGGTTCTTCAAATATAACATTCATGGATATGAGATTGACTGTATATAAGATTTAGTTTTGGTATGATATATATATATATATATATATAAGCATATCCCATTTTCGCATGAAGATTTGTGAAAAGAAGATCTCAAAATTATCCTTGAGCTTAAAATTCAACAATTTCTTTTTCTATCGCATTATATTCTATACGTCTTGATATAAAAGATGTCAAAAAAATTAAAATTCAATTGTTTTATTATTTGTTGTAGAAATTTTATCAATTATAATATAAATTTTGATCATAAAAGTTATAGCTTTTAAATTATATATTATCATCTACTGTCATATAAACAGAAGCAAACTTAATTATGATTTTATTTTTACTTTTTTAATGATATATTACTGTTTGTCTATACTTGACTTTTAATTGAATAATCATTTATGAGTTAATACTTATAATAGTGAAAAAAATTTATAAATATGCAAATATTTCATGAAAATTTTTAGAAATTATGTCAGAGTATGTAAAATATATAAAATGTAGCTTACATATATTAGAAAACATATATAGAAACGTAACAAGAAAAGTTCCTAATCGACGGGAATTCTAATCATTAACCAAAATAATAAGAAAATTTAAATATATAGATCAATATCATAAAAACTATGAGAATTGACAATAAATTAAAAAATAATAATAGCCATATTAAAGATAAAATACAAACTTATTTATTAAAAAATAATAATCAAAATGGATCGATTTTTTGCTTTAGGAAAAAATATATAAAATAAACATTTTTAACTTATTAATAATTATAATTGATTAATTATAATTGATAATTATAATAATTATAATTTTTAATTTATTGATAATTATAATTGATTATATTAGATTTCCGAATATTTCATTTACCTTATAAATATAAAATTGTTTACTTATAATTCAATATGTCGATCAATACATAAACAATTAAATAATAAAATAAATTAATTACTTGCTTTATTAGAAATGAAAGAAATTTTTAAATAAAATCAGTTTCATTATTTAAAACAGAAAATTTGATATTTTTTTAAGAACAATTAAGTTTCTTTTTATTTCTATCACATGTAGAATATGATGTAATAAAAAAACTGATTATGAATTTCAAAATTAAGAATAATTTTATGACAATTTCAACAATTCGAAGATATAAAATAAACTTATAATAGTCAAAATCAAATATTTCTTTATATTTGTATAAATGCACTTAATCATTTTAATTAGAAATTACTAAAATTAACCGAAAAATCAGAATCCCATCATCAATAGCATAAGGCCATAGAGGATTTTTCAATGTTTTTCTATTTTTATATGTCAAAATAAAATATGTCATAACAAAAAAGATTCAACGTTCCATAGTATTCAATTATTACTTTCATAAGTCCAATTTGAAGTGATCATGTATGATCCGGGAAATTCTTGATCTGATTTTTGTGTATATAATTATAAATCAATATAAGCGAACATAAAATTCTAGATGAAATAAGCACAATTCTACTTCTGGTCAGATATAGATTCAAATCATATGATATAGGAAAATAATGCCATTTTCTATCTTTTTTTTTATTTAAGTTGCTTATAAATAAATCTCAATTAGCATTTTTACGTACTTATTTTATACTTTTTTTTAGAATCAATTTCATAAATATAATAGATTAACATATTGAATATAATACATACAAATATAATATACAAATAATATATATAATATAATATATACTTTATAAATATACTTATAATATACTTAATATAATATATATTTTCAAATATATTTCAACAAAAATATTGAATATTAAAATATTATATAATTAAAATATTAAATAGAATAGATTTTTGATTTAAAATTCAAATTCAATTTTAGAAGATGAAAAATAACCATTAAAAAAATATCAGATAGGATATCAAACTTACTATAGAAAAAAAGAAAATTTACTATACTTACAAACTTACTATAGAAAATTTACTATAGAAAAAAATTAAATTATTAGCAAATATGCTAATTATTATAATTAAATTGTTATAAATTATAATCAACTAGAAAAGTTAGAGATATGTATTCCATTTTTGAAAAATTAAAAATGAAAAATCTCACTTTATTCTTCTACATATATACAGTATTTATCATCATAAACAAATTTCATTGCTTGTAATATTCATTAATCGATTTATTACCATTCGTTTTTTTTGCCGCTTAATTGCATATTTAATGCAGACACACATAAATTGATTATCAGTGACAGTGAGAAGTGGTATTGAATCACAGACAAGTTACAAATTTTAAAGCAGTATTTAATTTTGAAATTTCACTTTTCGAATTTTCTTCTTTTTATTCTATATTCTATATTATTTAATATATTCTATATTATTTCTATATTCTTTTTCTTTTTGCTTTGTTGTTGAAGGTTTCACATCGTTTGTGCATTTTTTTAGACATGCTTTGATTGATGACAAACATGATATTTTGAGAGATGGTATGACGCGTTGAAAAATTTTACTGCATTTTCGCGATATTGTATTATATTACGATATTCATAATTTTTATTTGAGAAAATAATGCTTCGAAATTTCATCCTAAAATCTTTTTATTACTTGTAGTGCTTGTAATTCTATTAAAACATACAATTTCTATTTCAATGGAGAAAACATGACATACAACTTGAAATATAAAACAGCTATATATGTATATCCCTAATTTTATATTGATGTTCACAGATTCAAAAATGTAAATTTTTATGAGATATGAATTTGCAGTTCAGTAATAATAATGATGGCTTGATTCAAATTGGTCAAAATTATGGATACAATGCCAATTATGCTTCAGCCATCTTGTTAAATTTGGAAAAGAATAATTTTTTCAGTTCAATATTTCATTATGTGATATTCGTTAATATTAAATAAGAATTGTAGTGCCGCTTAGAATCGCTTAATATATTAAAAATTAATATGCAAATCAATCACAGGATAGTACGCGATGCGATGTCCATGCGATAATTTGATCATGATTGTAGTATAATCAGCACATTTCTTTGAGAAAATATACTTATAAGCCAATTGTGCAAATATTAAATTATATTTTTGTATATTCAAACTTTATTAATTGAAATATTTATTAAAATCAAGATTCATCTATTTTATTCATCAAATATGTTTTAGATCTTGCTATTTTCATCAGTTATAGGGAACCTGTGACGTTGATAAAAATAATAAATGTAAAATTTATAATATTCGGTGACTATGGATTAATGGCGACGTGATTGCATTAAAACAATTGTTAGAATTCAAAAATATCTTCTTTTATGATATGCACCTTCATTAAAATTTCATTTTAATTAATCAAGAAATAATTCTCGAAAAAATATTCAAAATTCCTTTATTTCTTTATTATTAATACACATGTATTGTTAATTATCCAATATCTTATTTGTTGATTGTATGATTATTTTTAATCTAAACATATATGTAATAATATCGCATACAAAGAAAATAATTCTATCAATATATACATATATATTTATAATATATATTTATATACTATTTAACAAGAGTTGATCTATATAGATTTAATTTGAAAATAATAATTTGATAATGTATATGTTTTTTGCTATTCTATACAAGATATTGGCATATTTATGAAATGGTTTCATAAATAGTCAACTCAGGAAATCAAAATAAATATAAAAGTATAGTAAGATTTATTAAATTAACAATAAACAATTTATATAAACGAAATAAAACATAAATAATGAGATAGTTTTATTTTTATTATATTATAATTTTGTTTTTTTTCCTTTACTTTTAACATAAATTTAATTATATATTAATAAATTAATCTTAATAATAAATAAATCTAACCAACATTTTTGTATATTAATTTTATGTTTATCTTTAGAATTAATTTTCAAAAATATCTGCATCTATGTGTCTATTACAATGATAAGCGAGTAAGTAATGGAATTTTTTCAGCCATTTTTATAAATAATATTTTTATATAATATATATCTTTATAAATAATATATAAAATAATATTCGCAAATATGATCATAACAGAATTTTTTTTTTGAAATTTTTGAACTATAAATTGATTTTGTCAGATCAATTTAATGCCAGAAAAAAATTGTAGATCTGCAGATCGAAGATTATGAAATTAAATAGTATGATTGGATTCATAGAATGAGAATTTTTCAATTTAAATAAAACTGAAGTATTTTAAAGAGCAAATCTAGAAACTTTTTTAATAACATAATAAATTTGTAATTTTGATAATGAATAAGATTGAGAAAATTAAAAATTAAAGTAAAAAAAAAAAACTTGGAAGCTATGTATTTAGAATATAATATACATATAAGATACATATAAGTTATAAGGTTAATATGATAATTTCGAAGATTTTTTAGAATAAATGTTTAAAATACATGTTCAGAAATTTCAATTTTTTCAGTTAATATATTTAAGAATTAGAAAAATTTAGATAGAAAAATTCTGATAGTTATCAATAAATAAAATACAATTCTTAAAACATTTGCTTAATTATCTATTTTTTCTATCAAT
Source organism: Apis dorsata (assembly GCF_000469605.1). Lineage (NCBI taxonomy): Eukaryota > Metazoa > Arthropoda > Insecta > Hymenoptera > Apidae > Apis > Apis dorsata. Next base: position 66,917 of record NW_006263559.1, on the reverse strand, counting down.
GTTCTTTGATTTTAATCTCAAATATTTTAGTGATTAAAATAACAATATACTAGATTTTGTTACTGAGAAATTCATTTATATCGTTTACAAACTAATAAATATTTTATATAATTTTAATAAATTTAGGATACCAAGATATTAAGATAAAATATTAAACATTAATTAATTTCTTTTGAACAAATAGAATTGTAATATTTCAATACCAAAGCTTCCAAATAGAATATCTCGATTATTTTATATCATCATATTTTAAGTAATATATAATATTTTCTGTTAATTTTATTGATAATATAATTTTTATTAACAAGTTATAAATAAAATTTAAGAAATTGAATTATTTAATAAACGAAAGGAAATAAATCAATATACTCATATTTATCATTAAATTATTTTAACAAATATCCAAAATATTTCATTTAAATTATACTTCATTCGTTTCGTATTTCATGTTGAAGTTTTATCGATTAGAAAAAAAAAGAATCAATGTCATGTTGGTTCCCAAGTTCCCGAGGACTATAATTTTTATAGGATCAACATCGCTATTTACGGATTACGAGTTAGCTTTATCAAGTGTAAGAACTTTTTATTTCCTGAGGGCGATGAGATTTTTGATGTGAAATGGGATTATACTCCAGTGTAAACGTTTTATTGCTTCTGAGGACTTGAAACGATACGTACTACGATAGTAAGGAATGAAAAGTATAATACAATTTGATGATATAGATATCTTTTCGATTTTTGATAAAGTGTTATTAGAAAATTTAATAATTATTTTATTTTTACAGAAAAAATAAATATATAAATCAAAAATAAAATTTATTTTTTTTTCAAAAGATTTTATTTTTTCATTATCATTATTTTTTTTAATTTTTTTCATTTGAATATTAATAATGAATATAATATAAATAAATATAATATTAATAATGAATCATTGAATATTAATAATTCAAATGAAAATTATATTATGAATATCAAATAAAATGAAATAATATTAATATTAATTAATATTACAGAATCTAGATTTTTTTTTAAAGATAAAGATTATTGAATT
>NW_006263559.1:60956-65728 GCF_000469605.1 Apis dorsata | reverse complement strand
TTTAATTTTATTTAATATATCATATAATATAAATATATCATACAAACTTTTTTTTCATATTATAATTCTATAATATTAGTTAGTCCTTAAATTTCTGATAATTATCTACAAAAAAAAAATTAGAGGATTCCTAATCGATTCTAATGATGATTTTGAAATATTAGATTAGCATTCCGAATAACTTTTTCGCTACTTGGCTTTATTTTCAAAAATATCAATGATAAATAATAACAATATTTTTTGTAATCAAAATTGTTAAAGTAAAACTTTACTATAAATAATTGAAAGATATAACAGAAGAGAAAAAAGAATTTTCGGATAATAGAAAATAATATATTATTAATTATAATTATTATATTTAAAAAAAGTAATAATACAGATAAATAATAATACAACAAAGAAAGAGTTATAAAGAATAAAATATATAAAATAATAATATAAATATATAAATATTATATTCTATTAATTATTTATTTTGTATTTATTTTGTCAATTTTTTTTTTTACTATTAAATTCATAAACTTTAAACTATAACTTTGAACAATATTTTATTTATTTTTCTTAAATTTTTAATTTAAATTTTTATATATAGAATAATTTAATTTAAATTTCAGTTTAAATTCTAAAGTTTTTTACATAGAATAGATTCAAGTATTTTATATCTTTTATATCTTTAATTTTTATATCTTTCTGGTTTGTAAAAGTTATTCATATATAGCACAGAAATTTATTTTTCATCTTCATTATAATTTTATTCTTAAAAGTATCATATTTTTAATTTTTAATTACGTATTTTAAATGTTGTTTATCATAAATTTGTTTGCATATTACATTTTTTCAATTTCTGGATTATTTTTTATTTATATTATTTTTTATTTTCTTCTAATATTTATACTTTAGTATCATATATTTCTTTTTCGATTATGAAATCGACTATGAAATTATTATGAACAAAGTATTGAATAAAAGTAAGTAAAATATATAAATGAAACATTTTATCATTTATTTTATTAGATATTTATTAAATTATATACATATATTTTATTAAATAATTTATTAAATAATTTATTAAATAATTTAGATAATGGAATTTTTAAATACATGAATTTTAAAACACATAAATATTAGATCTTTCATGTACATATTGTTTTTTATGTATATGTTTTTGTGTATATGATAATTTTTGTATACAAATATCTGAAAATTGTCAATATTAAAATGCAAAATATTCAATATGGAATAATAATTTTTTTTAATAAATTAAAATGTTAAAAATTTGAAATTCGTATGTTTGTTTAAATATTTAAATATATTTCCGTTATTTTGAAATGAATTAATGAATATTGAATTATCTTCAATTATCTTCAATATTCTAATTCAATTATCGTGGATTAATTTTAATTATTATATTTTTGAAAGAATATAATAGGATATTTTGTAATATTTTTTTAATTTAAAAAATTTAATGAAAAAAAAGTATTTAATATTGATAGTTTTATGTGACCGATAAAATATAATAATAAATAAAACAAATTTAGTAATTTAAAATTATTTATTTCGAGTTTCATTTAATGCAATTCAATACAAAGAAATACAAATAATTCTTAATATGTATCAGAACAATTAATCTTTTGTACTCTTACAATACTCAATGTAATAAAAGTGAATTCAGAAAGAAAATTCCTCGAGACCAATAATTGAATTCATTGATCCGAGTTTAATTATTTTAAATTTTACTTTTGTTTCGAATAAATTTTCGTGCAAAAAGTTCTTTGACACAATCGTCTTATTCAGTACAAAGGGTTGGAATCCTTGGAAATCCAAATCATTCCCTTCCAATGCATTCTCAGCGCGATGTGTCTCTGAATTAAAGTATTAGACTTAATCAGTTTGAGAAAGGATTTTTCGCTGAGTCAGATCCAAACACTTGAAATTATTGAAAACAATTATCAAAGTCTAGTACATTATCACCATCCTTTGGATTATAAATTTAAAGTAATATATCATAGATCTATAAATCCCGAAAATTTCTAATAGATTAGATTATTAGAAAGAATATTTAACTAAAAAATTTGTTTGGCAGCTATATGAAATTATTTTATTGCTTCGACAATATTTATAATTTGCTATTCATAATATAAAATTTCAAATATTCCATCCAAATTTAACATTATAATATTATTAATTAATGTGTTTTCAAAACCAGCAATTTTGAAAATGACTATTGATAATATAATTTTATTAAAATGAAATGAACATCAATTTTAAGCTTTGAATATCATTAAAGAATAAACATGATTTAAGAATTTCAAACCAAATTGAATTTGATATTGATAAAAGAAACCAAGTTTCAATCCCTTTAAATTATAGTTAGAGAATGAAACAATTTATACTTTAAATTTTATTTTTTACATTCTGTTGAATATAAAATTATGAAAAAATTTAAGATATATGTCTGAATCTTTTCAAAATTTTTACATGTTTCAAAAATTGAGTTTTAAAAAATTTACAATTAATATCAAAATACTATTTCGATATGTTATTTATAAAATTTTAATATTTCGATATAAAAGAGATTTTCTTTAAATAATTCGTTATGATATATATATGTACATAAAAAATGAAAAAAAATTGATAGTCCATCTTAATCATCTTAAAAATATCAAGAAATATTATTTTTTGTTATAATAATATGTGCATAATACAAATATTTTATAGAATGATATTATTATCTTAAAAATTCTCGTTTTTAAGTGAAATAATTCAAATCAATGTTGCTTCATATTATAGACTTTTTAGGTTTATTTTAATTCTATTAATTTTCTTCTTGATAACACAGTTTTATATAAAAAAAAAACATTCTTTTAAATAAATTTTTTTATTATTAGAATAATTCTCTTTTGTGTTAAAAAGTATTAAAAATTTGATTATATATAAATAGTATTATCATTTATATACATGCAATATGAATGAAAATAATAATTGATAATAAAATAAATAAATTATAGATAAAAAAAAGAATACTATCTAAACTAAAATTAAATTAAATTTTATACTCTATAATTTCTTTTATTTCTTGAATTTTCTTCTCATTTATTCATATAATTAACAAATTTCAAATTCAACTATAATTAAATTATACAATATAGGAATGCATAATATAACATACATTATTACAATAACAATTCGATTAAATCAGCAATCGACACTATCAATATTATACTCTATTATTTATTAGCTCAATTCTCTCTATTATTCGACAATTTTAATTTTATAAATTCAATGGAATATTGAAAATGGTTATTCATAAAATACTCAATATCATTATCATTGTAAAAATAATTAGATTACATATATTTGAATCATTAATATGTGAAATCTCAAGTAATATAATAAATGTTATATTTATTACATATATTAAATAAAGACATAATAAAAACTTTCGATTATAGAAATCTGATCTGATTAAAATTAAAATTTCGAAAACTATAATTTAAATTCGAATTCATATTTTAATGGCTATATTACTTACTATATTACATTTTTAATTCTTACTAGATATATTATAATGCGAATGATTAATTCTTGCTAGATATATTCTAATACAAATGATTAATTTTATCAATTATAACTGATCATTTTATCGATCATTGGATACTTGTCAAAAATATATATACTTAATTTAGAAACTGAATATAATAAAAAAAATAAAATATTACTTAAAATATAATTGAAATGAAAACGAATTCAAATATTGTTTCATTCTTAAATAACATAAATTATCTTTATTATAGACACAGAGATATAAGATTAATAAGATAGTTTGCAAAAAAAAAAAAAAATGAAAAATTAATAGCAATTCATAAAGATAGATTTTAAATTTATTTGATTATTACATTTATCACTTATGACAAATGTATATTCTCAATTTATTTGTAATTAATCATTAATTAATTATTTTTAATTTTTAATTCTTAATTTCATATAACTTTCATCGCTCTCATACTCGTTCAAAAGATCAATATGTAATTACGGCCATAGATTTTAATTGCTTCAAAAAAATCATGGAATTTTTATGAATATAAAAAAAAGTGCATATTCTAAAATTTCCATTTTATTTATTTTGTTATTATAAAACTATGTATATTATTTTTTTAATTTGTTATCAAAAAATTAAATTATTTGAAAATTATATAAATATCATTATATTATGTTCTTAGAATTTTATATCATTTGAAATAAAATTTTTATTATTGGAAACTTGTGAAGTATCAATTATATTCTATAATCAAATATCATGACATAAATATTCTTATATAATCGAAGGTTACTTGAAAATTAGAATTGAATTTCTGATTGAATTATTGATTCAAAGTCATATTTTATTATGATCATCATATATAATTTAAAAATAATATAATTTCATTTGAAGACAATATAACTAAATATAAATAAATTATCAAAATTATATATTCATATTTATTGGAAAATTACGAGATGGATTATAATATAATTTTCAAAACATAAGCAACATTTTTAAATTAAAATTAATAAAAAATTGAATGAATACTTTTTATATTTATTTAAAAAAATAGAATACTTTTCTTCATTCAAAAAGTGTAATTTAATTTTAAGCAATTATATATGTTAGAATCATCAATGAAAAAAAATTACGTTATTTAATAAAAGTTTTAATATTTAATTAACAATTCTCTCTGCTCGTATGCTAATTGTTGTTAATTTTCACAAAACTTTTCTTATGCTAAAAGAAT
>NW_006263559.1:58441-60770 GCF_000469605.1 Apis dorsata | reverse complement strand
AAAAAAAAAAAAAAAAAATGGAAAGAAAAAGTCAAAAAATAATAGAATGGAACGTCTACATGTTTTCAAAGTTGCAGTATAAAGTTATCAAAATTTACCATTATATTAACGATTTATTTGTATTGTATAAAATATATTTCAATTTTTGTCAATCAATATTAAAATGCAAAAAGTCAATAACAATTTCAGTAATCGAAAACTAATCAAGCAAAATCAGAAATTAATGACAAGATGAATTTCCATATTATAATACGTTTAATTGACTAGGATATAAAATTAATTTTCAATAAGTTTTTAATTAAATCAGTTTTTTTTTAATAGAATCAATTTTAAATAATTTTAAAATAAATATAATGGACAGAAATAACAGAAATAGCAATAGTTATATGAAATATATATATATATATATACGATTAATGACTAAATTTTATTCGATATTATCCAATTTTAAAATGGTTTTTCAATTTAATCTTCTCATTCAATAAAATATAATGGATTTAAGCAAAATACGAACAATTTTTTTATTTCATTGCGAAGAATTTATAATTTATTTTCCGTATTTTTTATTTCTTATTAGGATTAATGTGTGAATATAATTTTTTAAGAGAAAATTGAGAATTTTAGTTCTTGAAAATTAATTCAAAATTAATTCAATATTGTGAAAGTCAAAATTGATGAATGACTTTGAATATTGTACAAATAGGATGACTAAACTGATGTTACTGCTCGAAGAAACACCTACTCTTGTAGAATTGTATATTTGTTTATATAATGATTATTTATATAATGACTCTGAGTGAATGATAATATTTTGAGTCTTTGCGATTAACTATAATGATTCTAATTGCATTTTGATATACACTGCATCATCGTCAAATTTTATATGTTGTAATTTCTATTTCTATATTAACCCTATTGCAAGAGTCTTGGTTTTTCCTCCAATCCTTATTTTTATATATAGTTTATTACTTTAAAAATAATTCTTTTAATCTAATATATTATTATACGATAAATGATTTTTAAAATTTAATAAAACGATATTTTAATAAAGCAAATAATAAAACAATAATTATGTTTGTAAGGAATATTGTAAATTTTTTTATTAATTTCATATTTATAAATTTTTATAATTATTTATAAATTTCATATTTATAAATTTAATTTCACAATTTCATTATAATATTATAAAAAAATTTTATATTATATTACATACATATTATATATTATATTATATATTATATTATATTTAAAATATATTTTATATAAATCAAAATATATCAAAATATAATATTGATATACATTATATCAAACATATAATTATGTTTGATCATAATTGTTTTAATATTATTTCACTTTTCCATTAATCTTTCAGTCATATTTTCATTTATGCTATTTATTGTATATTTTAATTTTTAATCTTCATTAAAATTCTTAAATAATTAACAATATTCTAAACAATTGTACGTATTTTTTCTTTTTTCATAGTTTTTTATAACATCATTTTGGAAAACTATATTCGATCCACAAATTCTATCAACATATCAAATATGTATATATACACTATATATAATATAATATAATATAACCAAAGCATATAAAAAATCATTATATATATTGTTAAGGACTTGTGAAGGGATCAGATAATCTGGCCTGTATTTTCAATAGTTCGAGTACTAATTTTCAATAGTCTGACAATAATGGGTATGGTTTTCCTAACATTTTTCAGATCTCTAATTTAAACAAAAATATCATAGCAACGGTTACTTCACGATGTCATATTTGCACGATGCGATGGACCACCATGCGATAGATCACCATGGGAGCGAGCGCGAAGGTCCTGATCCTCATGCGCTGTAACGCGATCTTGCAAGGGCCCAACTTTTGAGACCGTCCTTTAGCGTATATTTTTTATGCATTTTTGTATTTTCTATAAAAAGGTATTAAGAATTTTATATTAATTTATTAGATTAATTAGATTATGACTTTATTACAAAAATATCGCATTATTAAAAAAAAGATACATTAAATTAATTATTTAATAGTAAAAAAAAAATTATAAACATCCAATATTTTAATTCTTTGTTTAGATACAAATCTACACAAATTAATATTTAATAAAATAAATTAATAAAGAAATTTTTATAATAAAGAAACTTTAATATATTAAAATACTTTAATATATTTAAATAAACTTTTTTTTAATTAGTTGTTTAAATTAAAAAAATTTTCTTAGTCCTTCTTAATTGACTTCAATTCATTTTAGAGATTGTTTTCATTCTTTGAACATGAATGACAATTGAAAAAAACTAAAAATATAAATCAATAAAAT
>NW_006263559.1:49144-57924 GCF_000469605.1 Apis dorsata | reverse complement strand
CTGAGATTATTATTAATATTCTAATTATTTTTAATTATTAATTAATTATTCTATATCTAATTAATTATTATAATATTATTAATATTATAATATATAATTAATAATTATTATTAATAAATATTCAAAAAATGTCATTGATGTATTTATTAAATATATATCAGTAATATATCAGTAATATATCATATATCTTCAAAATCTTTTATATTCAAAATCTAATTTTAATATAAAAAATAATTTTATATAATAATTTTTTTTTTTATTTTCTTTCAATCTTCTTTTATTTCTTCCAAATCTTAGATATTAATAATTTTCCTATTTTTTTTTATGATGATGAGAAAAAAATACACTGTTGAAAAATTAAAGACAGAATACATATGCAAAATTTATTCATCAGAATATAAATCGATTTCCAATCAGATTATTTGCAAATATTACTCTAGTTTCCGCAAAAAATTTCTTGCTTTTTGTTCATTCTCGATAAATAGTATTCATTCGAACCATTTATTTAATTCTATCAATCAGGATTGGATTACGATTACTAGTACTAAGTAAATTTTTAAATCAATAAGAAATATAAATGAATTCGTGATCTGAATTTTGCAAATTGAAGAGATTTGCCTGTTTAAGATAACCGCATTAAATTAAAAAAAAGTATAATCATATTCATAATTACACCTTCTCTATTAATTACTATCTTTTTTGTTTCTAGAAAATAATAAAAAAAAGTTCAAATACTTTTTTTTGTAAATTTTGAAATTTTGAAATAATTCATAAATATCGATAAAATATACTAGTCGCTTTTAAAATAAAATCTTAAATATTTATTATATTTCATATGTATATTACATCGTGTAATATAATTTAATTTTCCTTATTATATAAGTTAATTATTAAAAAATATTTATTATATCAAAATAATATCAGTTTAAAATGATTATTTATTGTAAAAAATATCGATATATTTTTTAATAATTTGAAAACTATGTAGCAATAATTGAAAATTTTTAAATATAAAATTTAATCATTGATCGGTAACCTTTTTTATCTATCTTGTATATTAAATTTTATTTATATAACATTATTTCGATTATAAATTTACAATTTTAATTGTGATATTTGTATTTATTTAATGCAAATTTCAATTATAATTTGATTAATAGTTTTAATTGATATTTTTATATATGTATCTATCAAGTTTGCACCCGTAATAAAAATATTGTAGTGATGGATTGTTAAGTGAATACATGTGTTGAATTCTTTTTCGATTAAGATGTATATATGTATATAAAAAAGCTAGTATTTATGTATTAATTTCCTTCATAATGAGTGGATTCTATTAATGCAATTACAAGTTTGATATGTATATCTAAAAGAGCATTGGATCTCTCATAATAGTAAATGATCGTGTCCGATAATCTGAACGTAATTATAAAAAAAATATATTGTCGTATCCAACGATCAGACTGCGACGTGTTCATAACAAGTATTTATTAGAATCTCTCTTTAATGTCACAATAGGTATCCGATGATCAAAGAACGATGTATTGTTACAAACTATCTATTTGCCGTATTTGACGATCAGAATATGACCTGTTCATAATAAAACATTCTTTCAAATGCTGCCTTCAGAAAATATCTTTGCAATTCAATTGGAAGAATCAAAGTTTCTTGGTGAAGTACGATAATAATCAATAACTTCGCGGTCAGTGCATAATTGGCAACATCTTTAAGTTAGAGGAAAATTCCTCGAATTAGAATGATGTTGGTTGCCATTGAATCAGCTGGGTCTGAAATATATCATCCTTGGGATCGGGCTCCGCTCCAGCCAGGCTGAAGTATATCAAAAATATATAATTATAAGTGTCTATTAATCTCTCAAAAACGACAATCTTCTCGAATAATATCATGCTTTGTTTAATGAAAGTCAGCAATTGATAATAGAAAAGAGTTTTCATAAGAAGAATTTCTTCAAATAACCTGTTTATAAATCTCAGAGCAATAAGTGAGCAATAAGTGATCGCGACCACAACTTTTATATTTTTTGTTTTTTTTTAGAATCAATTTTTTAAAAATATTTTACATATATATTAATATTATATATACAGAATATATAAAAAATAAATGTAATATTTTATAATTATAACATGATATTTCTAGATAATTCTAGATCAAAGAAGATCTAATATAAATAAAAATAAATAAAAGTAAATAAAAATTCAACAGATACATTCCATCACTTATTTATATTGCTCTCAGTGCCAATTGCGAATGTCAAGGTTTCATCTTTTTAAATTTGCACGCTTCGTTTATATCATATCATTATATAATCTGCGAAATAATCGCTGTCCTATTTTCATCTTATTCTTTTATCTCCATTTCATCTTATCTCTTTTATCTTCGTTTAATTTTTCAAAGTTGCAAAATTCTGGACACAAAGATCTCAGACAATACAATACGCGTGGAATAAAAGAAAATATAATGGTTCTTCATCCTTCAATAATTCGGATAAATAATTTCATTTTCTTCAACACTGAATTCCTGCTGAGTTTCTCGTGCTTATTGAGAGCGTTATCGAAACAATTGAGGTAATCAAGCAGACCAGAAACATAGATAGAAAATTGAATTTGAACTCACAAGCTGTTCCCTAGTGAATTAACGATTTAAAAGTAAAGTTTAAATGAAAAAAAAGATTGAAGATTTAATTTTAAAATAAAAATAAATAAAGTTCGAAATCAACGATAATGAAGAAATAAAATGATTGAAATCAAGATACAAGAAATTAGAGATAAAATTTTATTGTATATTATGTTGAGAATTTAAAAATATAGTATTTAAAATTTCTTTAAAAAATTGAATAAAATTAATGAATATTTAATGATGAGATTGAATTAATATTTTAATATTTTTATTTTAGATATTATATATCTAATATAAATAAAAATTTATTAAAAAAATAAAGAATTTGATATTTCAGTTTATTTATAAAATATTATTGGTATCACACGAATAAAATTTCTTTGATTGAATTCATATTATTATTTTAATTAATATGTTAATATGTTATATATAATACATTATTTATTAATATATTATTAAAAAAGTAAGTTTCATATGTATTTTTATTTTATAAAATAAATCTACAGAATAATTTTTATTCGTTTTTTATTAAAATTATTCACTTGGAAGTAAGCATTGAAATTCTGAAAATCCAGATTTTTTAAAAGTAATAAAATATCAGTAATAAATATTAAAAATGCGGGAAACAAATTTTTGAACTCAATATTTATATATTGAATTAGAAATCTTAGATTTTAAATTCAAAAATTTAAATTAGTCTACAATTCAATATTTTTACAATGATAAAAATTAAATATCATGATGTAATTATCTGATAATTTTTTATTATTATTGAAAATAAATAAAAATAAAAAAAATAATAAAACATAAAACTAAATAAAATTGCTGTTTGTATCCACAATAATAATATTATAATGGTTTTGGTGAATATAAACTAATAGTTGAGTATTTGTAAAATGCTTTTAATAGATATCGTAACAAATGATATATTTCTTAAAGATGAGTTATTGATTACACATGCGATACACGTGTCTAAGAGAATTGGGTCTTTCAATTTTACAGCATGTAATCATGTCTGACAGTCAAAGCACGATATTCACAAATTATCTAAATTGTTCGGCGATATGATATGATCATCATAAGGAAATGATTCTATTTCAAATGAAGTCGTGCTCTCAGAAAATTCTTTCCAATTAAATTGAGAAAATTACAGTTTTCCAGTAAGGCACATCTACAACTAATAATATCGCGATTAGTACCCAATTCGCAACATCCTCAGGAGAAAATTTCTTGCTTAGGTGGCGATCTGTATACAAAAATCTCAAGACAAATAGAAACAAAACAACGTATCTTTCTCACAAATTTCCTTGAATAAAGAATGATACTAGTTGTTTACTGTATCTGGAATATATTATTTTAGAATCAGTCCAATTAGACTGGATTATGTCAAAATATATAATTAGAATCGACGAACAATTATAAATGCTCGTAAATAATTCCTTTTAAACAAAATCAAAGTTAAGTTATAGAAAATATACCATAGATATTTTCAATTTTTTCTGTTTTTATGAAAAAGAAAATGAATTTCTTTTTTGAGTTTGATATGATTCTTTTATATTTATAGTTTTCTGAAAAAAGAATAATAGATCCTTTCGCGATACATTATATTAAAAGAGATATAAAAGAGTAGATTTTTTTTTTAATTTTAATTATTGAATTAAAATATTATATTTATAAATGATTATAATTAAAATTATTATTGAAATAAAATAGATATATGAAATTATATTTTTTTATTTAATAGAATTATTAATTTTAAAATACCTTTTATTATATTTATTATATTATATTATATTATATTATATTTTTAATGTATATTCAATTGTAAAATAAAAAATATAAAAATTGTATCTTGACGGATTTATTAATTCTACTTATTCTGTATAGATATTATCTTTTATATAAACAACATAGTTATGTAAATTTTCATTTTAAATTTTTTGATTATCAAATTTTTAAATAAATATAAATCATTAAAATATATATTAAATAAAAATACATTTCTTGTTTTGAAATAAAGGATTGAACGTTATATCTATAATTGTGTAAATATAAGAAATAATATAAATAAGTGAAATAGTGAAATTCTATATAGCATGTTGCGAAGCATGAAATTATATTATATACAGAATTCCTTTTCAACAATTTAATTAAATTCATTTAATGACGAATTAAAAAGAGCTGCTAAAAGCAATTTACTATAGTTTTTCGAAAGATAAAGCAATAGAACAATTTTTCTAAAAACCAAGTCAATTTTATGCAAAAACTATATAGAAATTGTCTTAAAATTTAGCTTATATATTTATATAATTTAAAAATTTAAAATATTCAAAGATTGAAAATATAATAATATATATTATATAATTTATTAAATAAAAACAATAAAAATTCAGAATCAGATATCAATCTAAAAAGATCAATTTAAATGAAATTATATGTATATCTTAAATTTAAAACATTAAATTATAAGATAATTATTGTACAACAACATGATATTGTACAAATAAATACATTTCAAATTCATTTAAATGGCATATAGTATTTTATAGAGATTATGAGGTAACAGAAATTTATTCAAAATATTAAAAGGTGCAATACAAAAATATAACATTTACAAAAATACTTAAAAAAATAAAAATTTTAAGATCTATCAAATTATAAAATTAAAAAAATATATAATTGATTAATTTGAAATGAATTATGAGAACAAGAAAACTATCAATTAATTAATATAATTAAATATCTTCAATTTTCAAATTAGCAAAATATTATAATTAATTAATTTAGTTTAATTACTTTCCATTAGAATGTTTTCGAAAAGAATGTTTTCAAAAATTAATAGAATTTTCATGCATTTTATTTAATTTTTGGATATTTTGCATAATAAATTTTTCACTATTAATTTTCAATTTTAAGTTTAAATTGTTTTGGAATCTTTTTAAAATATCGTATACATATATATTACCTACACAAGTATCATACAATTTGGAACAATATTCAATATAGATTGATTTATCATATTAATTTGTCAATATTTAATACTTCCAAGATTTTTACAAAATTTAATATAATTTTATATTGTATATTAAGAAACACATCGTTTAAAAAAATAAAAGTTTCAAATAGAATTCTATTACAAAAAAAAATAATTTTATAGATTTTTCATAAAATATTTATATATCATAGAAAAAGTTAAGCAATATATATATATCAAACAATCATCTTTATCTAAATTATATATTCAAAGTCTTCAAAGCACACTTTGAAATCATCGACGAGTTGTTTTCTTTTTTCTCTATTCCAAAATTTGCTTTAATTTAGTTTCTTGAATAAAAATATTGAAATTGAAAAAATTAAAAAGATATTAACTTTATTCTCGACATCTATGACACATGTCATCATCTTTAGAATAGCTTGAATAAAAGAATGCACAGACTAATTAATTAATGCTCTTCCATCTAATTAATTAATAAAGTTGAAGAACCACTTAAGATTCGCATAGCTACAATATTCAATTGTTACTAATGAAAATCCAATTAATTGAATAATTATATATTATTGAGAATCAATTGAAATAACTCTGAGCTACTTGAATTGAAATTAATCGATTTCTAACTACTTTGTCTCCCAAGCTCAATTATCTTTTATTTTATTTGCTTCTTCATAATTTATTCATCATATTATAATTCATTTTAAATCTTTTCCACTACGCTTTCAAAAGCTAAATAATTCATTCTATTTGTTGTTTATCTTTTTCTTTTAGCATTATAGATATTTTTGATTCTTAAAAGATCAATACAAGTAAAATAAGTAAGCATAATAATAAAATAAGTAAAGCATAAAATATGTTTTAATTTCTTTATTTTATTTGAATTAATAAATATGTTTTTTTTTATTTGATGTTTTTCTCTTTCATTCATTTGTATCAAAATTATTAGTTATAAAATAATGACTAAAAATATTTATAATATTCTTTAAATTTAAAGAAATTTTAATTCAGTAAATGATCTTGGAGAATTTTACTTTTTTTTGAATTATTTGATTTTTATTAATTTAATATAAACTTTAAATTAAATGTATTATATTTAGTCATTTCTTTATTTAATTCTTATATACATAAAATGGATTACAATAAATTTGATTGCAATAATAATTATTTATAAATCATTGACAAGGATTATCCTTATTTTATTATAATATAGTAACTTCGAAATCAATATAGAATTTGCAGAGACTTTTAAATAAATTTTTTTTTATTTTTCTTATTTTTCAATTCCTGAATTTTTATTTATCATGAATTATCTAAGCAGTGAGATTGAAATATGTCATTATTTTTAATCTATAAATATTATAGAAATATTGAAATCGATGTACGAATAAAATCAAAGTAAACATTTCTATCATTTTTTCCTGATTATCTTTTCATTTCTGATTATAAAAATCTATTCAATGATTATATTTTTAATTTATATATTATCCATTACTCTATTTTTTAAAGAGAAAATATTATTTAAATAATCAATTGTAAAATTCTTGATTTCTGTTTAGATTAACTGAAGTTAATAAAAAATTGAAAAGCAAATCATTTGGTCAATTTCATATTGCTTATTAATCAAGAAAAATGCTCACTAAATTGGTACACAAATTAATATATTTTATTTTTATTATATATGAAAATTCATTTTTAACATTATTAAAGAATATAAATATATATAAGAAAAAGAAAAATTAAAAAGAAAGAAAATAATAATTATCATTAATTATCAAATTAATTAATATTTTTTATTTTATAACATAATAGATAATTAAAAAGGAAAAGGAGAGAAAAAAGAATAAAAGAAATAAAAAATGAATCTATGATGAAGAAAAAAAATTGAAGAGAAAAAATAATCATTAGAAATTTCGAATAATGTGTACAGTAAATAATTACAATTCAATTACTCTCAATTCTAATTGTAGAAAGAAAAAAAACAGAAAAGACTTATTTGATACTTATTTAGTAATGAATATTTGTCTATATAATATATATAACTTGTACAATTTTTAAGAAAATTATTATAATATAATAATGATAATATAATATTATAATGATAATGTAATATCTGATAAGTATCAGTAATAATATTAAAATTATTTTCAAAATAATCAATAATTGCAATATGAAATAAAATTGATGAATATTTTATTTAAATTATTTTATAATTGTATTCATATGTTTATTATATCATAATGAATAAATATTTAGTGTTAAACAGGAAAATAGAAAGAATCTAGGTATATATTTTTGGCCATTCAAAACTTGGATCGATGAATGAATTGAATGTATTCTTAATATAGTTTGATTGAATTTAGTAAAGAAAATTCAAAAAGAAAGAAAAGAGAATAAAAGACTCATGCGCAAATTAATAATTACCTAAAACCTGATAATTGTTTTATGTTGTATATTGTTTTATATTATATTTCGATTCCTTTTCAATTTATCATCTTTTCTTATTATTTAATTGATTTTCCGCATTCAAGAATTAAAATTCTCCTCAATTATATAATAATTCAAATGATTTGTTTATATTTGAACGATTAATTATTCTTGATAAAAGTACTATTTAAAAAAGTAATATCTATTATAAATTTTCTAATGTAATTCTAGAAAATTAATACAAAAGAATTTTATAACAGAATTATATTTAAAAAAAATAAAAATTTGAATAATATTCTGATTTTATTTTTCATATCTTTGATAAAAAAATTATAAATGGAAATTGTTTAATATAATAATAACCTCAAAAATTTGAACGTAAAAAAATTTGAAGAGATTTTTTTTTATAAATATAAATCTTTGTTAAAAAAGGTATTTATACTTTATTTATCTAATTTTTTTTAATCTATATATTAATTTCTTGAAGAAGATATTTTTATAATTTAATTAAACAAATCATGTTATAAATCCATTCTATATTTGCAATTATTAAATTGTAAGAGTAAATAGCAAATAGTAATTTTTTTCTTTTCTTTAAGTTTATCATTCTTATAAAATAATTAGTAACGATTTATATTAATAGTTTAAAGATTAAAATATAATAATTGAATAAATATAATAGTATAGTATTTTTTTTATATTTCGTAAATTTCATATAAATATTTAA
>NW_006263559.1:47419-48866 GCF_000469605.1 Apis dorsata | reverse complement strand
TTATATTATTATATTATAAATTATTTAATATAAATTATTTAATATAACATTGAATTAAATTTTGGATCAAATATATTTTTATTTTTATTTCAGAAATCTGCAAGAGAAAAAATCTTTTTAAAAATATTTTTACTAGTCAACTACTAATATAAAAAATATTGTAATAATAAAAAGATGTTATTAATTTAAATTTTTCAAAAATAATATATCTAACTGAAATTCTTATAAAATTATTAATGTTGAAATTTAGAATTTTATCATCTTCTTGTTTAAGTTTCATGAAAAAAAAATATATATTTTTGCTTTGAAAAAAAATCAAAGCAATCTTAAGAAAAACTTCATGGAAGGATTTCTTGAGGATAAACAGTTTTTTAATATTTCATTTCATTTCATGATTAATTCGTAACAAACATTCACTTATATATATAGCTTTATATTCCAGAAGTATTATTTATCATATAAAAACATGTTAATGTTGCCTTTTTATAGAAATGATTGCTGTCAATTATATCATGTTGGCAGGATGAAATATTTGTAAAATATCATTTTTATTTTTTTAATTATCATTCATGTAATTAAAAATTAATTTTACGTACTGATTTAAGATTTAATCAATTTTTTTATAATAATTGAAACAGTATTAATAGTTCAAAAAATATTTCGTATAAAATTTGTATGTATAAATGTACTTTTAAATAATATATTTTTAATTAAATAAAAATTCCATACATCAACTTAATTTTCGAAACTAGTTTTCACTAATTCGTATATTTCATATTTGTTACTATTATTTCATGAAAAATCGAAAGAAATGTATTAAAATTCTTTATATGAAAGTTTATATATAATGAAAAAAAATTATTTATTATATATTAATTCAAAAACATCACAAAGCTGAAATATTATTTTTCGTTCTTATAACTATTATTTAATTTAAGAGATTTGTAGTTCGATTTTACGCAATTATATTTTTATGTTATTTTTGTACATATGTATAGGATTTTTATATCTCAATATGATCCGAAAGAATGATTCGGAAAATCATTGATATAGTTTTTTAATATATCTATAGACATAATATATGTTCTGAATCATTAAGCACCATATATAGTCACATGTAAATTTATCATATTTTTTTGTTAATTTATTTAATGAAAATTATGTCTATCATCAAACTATTCAAAAAAATTCTTTCACTTTTTAAATATAAATGAAATATAATTAAGTTTTAAGATTTAATATAATTAAATCTTTGTTTATCACAAAATCGTAATTGAATATATTATATATTATATATTATATAATATAATATTAAAAAATAAATATGAATATATTATATAATCAAAATCTTTTTGATTCATTTTGCATATATATTTTCTCTTATATCATTAATTAACAGATATTTTGTGTATAGATATTTTCACATCAGTCTTCAATCAATTTTCTT
>NW_006263559.1:44493-47334 GCF_000469605.1 Apis dorsata | reverse complement strand
TATAATATAAATAAATAAAAAATAAAGAAAGGAATAAATAAAAAATAAATGGCTTGAACAATGACACGTATTGAATGAAATATTATTTTATATATATTAAATAAGATAATTTTTTTATGATGAAATTATTTATTTTGAAATTCAAAATAATGGAGACGAACAATTAACTTTTTCATATTTTAAAATATTTTATTTTCTTGAAATTTTTATTAAGTACTTTTACTCATAATTTATTTCTTAATTGTTATATTTGAACAGATATTTTTTTTGAAAATAATATTATAAAATATCATATATTATTTAACTATTATAATTTTATACAATATCATATTTAGTTTTTCTAACTTAATTATTTTTTTCTTTCTAGTAACATTACGTAATAATCATATTTATGAATATAGATAACAAAGACATAGAAAGTTTATGGTCATGTAATGGTGACGTGATGAACACAAAGAGAATGTTAAAATATTTATGATGAGATGAATATTATATTGATATATTAAAAAATTTTAAGATCAAATAAACACAAAATTTGATATACAAAAATCTCAGCAAAAATTGTTTATGAAATTATACAAAATTAAAATTTGTGTTAGTTGAAACAAAAATATGAAATATGAGATATAAAATAGAATATGAATAGCAATATAACAGAGATAGTGCAATCTCATTCTATTTTTCTTGTTTCTATCACTTAATTTCAATTGCTTGAACTTAACATAATAAATAAATTCTACTAATATTTTTGTATATTAACTTTGTTTTGGTCTCTAGAATTGATTTTTTCATAAAACTCATAAGATTAATGAATAATTTCCTATAATTAATAATTAATATTTATATGTAGCAATGATATGATGAATGATAATGATAATATTATTTATTACCAATTTTTTTCTTATTGCATTATTGTTATTGAATAACTTTGAAAACATGATATTAAATTTTATGTAAAACTTAGTACAATAAAATTATAATATATACATAATTTAAAAAAATAAATCAATAACATTAAAATTATAATATTTAAACTAACAAATATAATATTAATACTAATATATACATATATTATATTATATTATATTATAATTTATAAATATTTATATATCGTTTAATATAATCAATTCATGAATAGGACAAAATACATTTTTTTAAAAATTAAAAATAAAAGATAAGTGTAAAAACATATTTATTGCATATTTATTAAAACATTATTTTATACATTATTATAGTGAAATAACTGATATTTCTAACAATATAAATTTTAAAAAAATAGTTTTATTAATTTCTTCTTATATTGTTCTGAAGAAAAATATTTTTTTCATTCAAATGCAAACATTCAAATTTTTATTTCTTTTTTATGTTTTTGAGAAAACTAAATAACAAAATAAAATATTATCAAATTAGTTATTTGCTTAATGGACTGAAACATTATTTATTTATCTTCACTTACCAAATACCTTAAAAATTTTCCGATATCATTTGAATATGCTTCTATTGTTCTATTGTTTGAATAATTGATCAATTATGAAAAGGCTAACGTATATATTGTTTCGGACGATGAAATACGAATATTTATAAATGTAAACACGAATGATTTTTGGCAATATTGAATTTTTAATGACAATATGTATTAGATATTTTTGAAATATTTTTTTCTTAATTGTTTAAATTTTTTTTTAATTGTTTAAATTTTTTTCTTAATTGTTTAAATTAATATAGATTAATAATTACTTAATTAAAATTAGAAAATTAGATATTTTTACTATTCAATTTAGAAATTGGAAACTAGAAATTTTTGAAATTAGATTTCACTAATTTCACTAAAATAAAAAATTAGATATTTCCAAAATTAATTTATCCAATTTAATATTATATATATATAATTATATAATATATAATTTAATATTTAATATTATAACTTGTATTTTATGTCATCAAATTTTATTATATGAATTTAAAAATATATTAATAAACTTCTTTATTTATAAAAATTTTTTAATAACAATATTATTTTTATTATATTATATTAATTTAAACAATTAAGAAAAAGATTTTTTAATTATTTTAATATTTGTTAATAATAAGAAAAATATTTTCATTTTTATAAAAAAGAAAAAGAATAGAATAGAAAAAAAATAGAAAAAGAACAAAAATATTTGTACACGATAATTTATTAAAAGTAAAAGTATTTATTTATCGCTTAATTATTATTAAATATTATTTCATTCAAACTCACATAAGATAGATTTCGGATAATAAAATTGCCAAAATTAATCATTAGCAAACAATGAAGCACGAATTTCAAGTAAAAAGACATGATATAATATTCATATTGGCAATTTTTCCATATGATAAATACAAATTAACTAGAAATGAGCGTACAACAAATTGAGATCCACGTTAAAATACAGATCCAATGTTAAAATAACATTGTGAAATTATTATCAAATAATTTTATTTCTATCTCTTTATTCATTCCATTGAATGAAGAAAAGCCCATAATAAAACGTAATTATCTAAATCATAAACGAAATTAAAATTTTATATGGGCATTTACAATTTGTTAAATTATGAATCGATATAGATATTTCATTAACTTATTAAAAATTGTTTAAATATAAATTTAATCATAACAATATCAAATTAAGATATTTAATTTTTATATTTCATAAAAAGAGATAATTTTTAAAAGAAATTTAATGCGAACATAGAAAAGTCAAAAATAAAAAAAGTAAAAATTGTATTTTAAAAATATTCTTTTATTATAATAATTCTTTATTCTTACAAAATTGAAGGCTTGTATGAAGTATTTAGAAATTATATGTCATGATTATC
>NW_006263559.1:35400-44046 GCF_000469605.1 Apis dorsata | reverse complement strand
TATATATATATATTGCTATATAGTCATTATGTTTTTAATAATACTTAACTGACATAATGCATTTTCTATCTGGCATTAAATAATTAAAAATTTGAAAGATCAGTGAATATATCTGACTTTTGATGATTTCGCTTCGATGATTATTCAATATATCAGAAATTTGTATTATTTCGTTTGGAAATTTATATTTTATTTTGCGTGAAATACTACTACTACTTGTGCGAAGCATTAGAGAACATTAGAGAACATTCAATTAATTATTTTTATTAAAATCAAAATCTGAACTTTGAATATTGTACAAATGTGTGCCTAAACTAATGCTATTGTTCGAAAAATCACTTATTACTGTAAGACATTATAATCGTTTATAGTAACGAATAGTGATATTTTAACTCTTTGCAGCTAACTATAATGATTCTAACTGTATTTTGATATAAACTTATCGTCACTGAATTCTATCTATTCTATATTGTATTTCTATTTTAATTGAGCTGCAAGACTGTCGTGAGCTTTGATTTTTTTTCCCATCCTTGCTTTTCGTGAAAATGCACATTGAGAGAGACTAATCATTGCGTTGCATACGGTTTCGAAAAATGGGCCTTCGTATCACAGCACATGGGAATCTTTATGCTCGCGGCATCGCAATTCGTGCAAATATGAGTTGTGTGATAAAATATTGTGTAACTGTTGCTGATATCTCTGTTTAAATTGAAGATCTGGAAAACGTTAAGAAACTATACTCATAAATTACGCTCATAAATTATTGTTAGGCTTTTGATACTCCAACTGTTGAAAATAAAGACCAAGTTATCAGATCGCTAAAGTCTTATCGTTAATTTTATTATACATAAAGTCAATCTTATATTGAAACATATGTAGAAACGAAAGTAGAAATGTGACTATTATTATTGATAAATTTTCTAAAAAAAATTTGTAAAATAAAATTGTGAATTAAATAAATTATTTATTGATTTTTAATTTTTTGTAAAATTTATAAAGCAGCAAATTCAGATTCAATAATTAATTTATATTATTATTAAATTTTTTATATAAAAATCAACTCTATTCAGTTTTTTTTATTCAATGATTTCAAAATATTTTTTTTTTCTTTTTCTTTAAAATGAAAAAAATTTTTTTCTTAATTAAGACGAATAATAAAATTTTAATAATAAAATTTTAAAAATATTTTTTAATCTAAATAACAAAAAATTTTAAAAAATCAAATTTTCTAATTGTTTCACTTAAACATAATATAAATAATCAATATTGTATGTATGCAAAAATTTATAGATTGATTAAATGTATGATATAGCACACATATATATTTTTTAAAATTTTTAGTTAATCATTTAAGAATTTAAAGATTAAATACATTTTTAATTATGTCAAAAAATAAAAAAGAAAATAAATTCATAATAAATATTATTAACTTCACTAATTGATCATTAATTGATTTATCAAATTTTAATATATTTTAAAAATAAAGAGTGTTATATATTCAGAGATATCAATGATAGAGATTAAGAAAAAATATTATTGATATGTAAAAACGTCGATTAAGATTTATTTATAAGCAATTTAAGTTTATATTAACACAAAAGAGAGTAAAAAAAAAATAAAATTGTTTATAATGAAATATGAACAATTCGCAATATTTAAAAGGAAAATGATTAATTTGCGACAAAAAGATATTTTTCTGTCTGATCTTTCATAAAATATAGATATATAAATTTTCAAAAAATAAATTTTCCAATTTATGGAAATTGAAAATGATTTTTCTGTAATATAATTTATTTTTACACATATTATATATAATATAATTTTACTTTCTTATGTTTGCACTTGATGTTTTTAGAATTAAATTCAATTTCTTCCATTTACATTCATCTTTTTTTTTAATTTTATTTAAAATATTTAATGTTTATTATTTAATGTTTGTTAAATGTTATAAAATATAATTTTTGATATTTTTTCTATTATATTATATATAATATATATTATTATATATTATATATTTATATTATATTACTTATATTATTTATATTATATTATATTGTATTATATTTATTTATATTATATTATATTAGATGTACATTATATTCTATTAATATTTTTAAAAGTATTCGTTTTTGAAGTAATAGATAAGATTAATATATATTTCAATTATATGTATATTCAAAAAATGTAAGATTAATATTTAGTGTAATATTTTAGTACAATATTACAATAGTACAATATTTTTAAAAATATTAATTTTTTTAAATTTTCAATATTTCAAGTAAAATCTTAATATAATTAAAATAATACAAAATAAAGTTTACATAATAAAATAATAAATAATATTAATAATTAATAATAGTGTTAAGGACTTGTAAAGCGGTCGGATAATTTGATCTATGTTTTCAATAATTCGAATACCGTCAATAGTTTGACAATAATTTATGAGCGGGCATGATTTTCCTAATGTTTTCCAGATCTCTAATTTAAACAAAAATGTCACAGCAACGGCCACTTCACGAGTCATTTGCACGCTATGCGATGGACCACCAGGGAGCGAGCGCGAAGATCCTGACTCCCACGCGCAGCGACCCTGCGAGGACACATCCAAAGTCGTCCTCCAGCGTAATCATTGGTCCCTCCAACCCCTCCTCTATGTGCATTTTTCCCAAAGGACAAGGATTGAAGGAAAAACCAAGGATCGCGACTGTCTTGCGATAGAGTTGATATAGAAATAGAAACGAGAACAGATAGAATTCGACGACGATACAGTATACATTAAAATATAATTAGAATCATCATAGTTAACCAAAAAGTCAGAGTATCACCATTCGTTCACTACGATCTTATAATATAATATATTCAATTTCTTCCATTTCCTTCCTTCTTCCAGTCCTACGATAGTAAGTAGTCCTTTGAACAGTAACATTAGTTTAGATAATCCATTTGTGCAATATTCAAAATCGTTCATTGCTTTTTGATTTTAACAAATAGTATAAATATTAAATGGTATAATAATAATAATGGTATAAATATTAAATATTAAATATCATAAAATAAAATAAAAATATAATCTAAAATATTTAAAAAAATTATTACTGTAATATAATATGTAACATATTTTAATATATAATATTAATATTAATATATAGTATTTAATATAATATGTATTTCAATTATATTATTTTAATATTAAAATATTATTTTAATTTTTATTTATTTTATTTATATTAATTTTGTTATATTAATTATGTTTTTTCTAAACTATTAATTAAAATATTAAATTACTGAAAAAATAATTAATTGAAATAATAAATATTAATAAATGTTAAATATTAATAAAATATTAGTAAATTAAATTAAATATTATATATAAATTAAATTAAATTAAAAAAGTAAAATAAACATAATAATAATCTGAAGTTGTTAAAATATGATTATTTATATATATATAATTAAGAATTAAAACAACTGAAATATTATTTTAATTTTTAATTATTTTATATTAATTAATTATTTTCATTTAAAAATAATAAAAATATTATTAAATTGTTGAAGAAACTAATTATGATATGATTACTTATATTATTATTATTTATTATATAAAAATGAATTGTTAAGTAGATATTTTTATTATTAATCTCATTTTAGATAAAAATTATATCGATGAAAGTTATATCGTATATTTCCATATTTGTATGGAATAAAACTAATTCAATTATTGAAATTAATTCATATTCATTCATTTCCATAATGACTCTGATTAAAAAGAAATTTAATTGATAAATTAATTAAATGTTTAATTTATTATTTTTAAATAACAAAGTTCACAATATTCAAAAAGAAGATTTTATATTAAAAAAATTAATTACATCATAATATAATATAATAACATGAATATAATAATATGATAATATGAATATAATAATATGTATATTTAGTAAAATTTTTATATAATTTCAAGATGTATAAGAAGCAATACTTTATTATAATGAAAAAGTTACTAACAATCCAAAATTTTTTCAAACCAACGAAATCCGAACTTAATAAAAAGTAATAATTAATAATTGTAATTAATTTGTAAGTTTAATAATAATGATCTATAGAAATAATTCAATAGAAGAGACACTATATAAAAGATACATATTAATATTCTAAAATTTTTGTTTTCTTAATTAAATCTATAAACTTCCTAACTAAAGTTCAAGAACATGAATGCAAATCAAAATTTTTTTTGTTTACAGGAAAACCAAATTTTTAATATATTTACTATTATGTTTTTTTTAAACAAAATTATTCGAGCATTATCTAACGTATTTAATCAGTTAATATAATTTCAATTCACAAACTTGCATAAGTTACATATAATTTATTGATTTATTGCATTTTTTTTAATTATCGCAAGATTGTTAAACATTTCTTTGTTTAACAATGAAAAAAGGGAAAAAAAGAAATATTTTTATTTTTTGAGTTTATTTTAAAATGTTATTTAATTTAATTTTATTTTTTTTAAATTACTATTTTTATTAAATAGTGATTTACAGTTAATTACTATCTTTTAATTTATGAAATATTTTAGCTTTGTCAATCATGATTTTTTATTGTTAATAATTTTTTTAAAACTAAGTTTTTAAAAATAATATAAATAAAGCATAAAAAGGTATAAAAATTCAAAGATCATAACAAAATTAAAGAAAAATTTAAAAATTTAATTTTTAATTTTTAAAATATTTCGTAGACTTGAAAAAAATCATTAAAATAAATAATTTTCAACAACGCATACATGTAATACACATATATTGCATTAATAATACAATTTATTGCATTAAGTTTTCAAATTTGATTTTTATTTCTATTAGAAATGAAAAATGTAAACTATTATGTTTTCCTTAACGATCATCATATATACATATATCTTTCTTTATTATATTTTTTTATTAATATTTAATTTAAATAAGTTATAATTTTTTATTTCATTTTTTCTTTTAAAAAAAAAATATAATATTAATAATGAAAGAAAAAATAAAAAATTAAATAGGAGAGAAATTCAAGTGAAAATATCCAAACTTAAAAAATTTTTTTGCACGCGATAATAATTAATGAACGGATAATGAATTAACAAATGATGTAATATTCATAAGTTTTTGCGAATATGCACAGAGAATCCTTATATTCTATTGAGAAATGTTTAAAAATAGAAACAATAAACTAAAATTTGTAAAAATTGGGCTATATGAACTTTTTGCCAATTTCCAATTCTCTTTTTTAGATAATTAGGAGAAAAAATTTAACTAGAAAATATCCGACTTTTGAAATTCGATTTATCAGTAGAAAATAAGATGGAAAGAAAAATTATGTTGCTTTCTTCCTCAAATAATATTCGATTGAAATATATTAATCACGCTAAATGTTATTAAAAATAATATATGAATATTATTTATTTTATATGTGTACGTGTATATATATATATGAAAATATTTCAAAATGAAAATTAAATTAAATTAATTTATTTCATTATTTTTCTACTTTTCATTAAAATTTAAATTAAATATAATCGCCAATTATGTTTATAGATTAAAGAATACAAATATATAAATATTTGAAGAGAACAAATATTAAAAATTAATGTTCAAAATTGATAAAATAGATTCGAATTAATTTTTTTTTAAGGTTTTATTTATATTAAATTTTATATTAATTATTTATATTACATTTTATATTAAATAAAATTTTAGTAAAAAATAAATTCGATGTTTAATTCGAATATTATAAATTTCAATATAAAATAATAAATGAATTACATATTCTGGATTTGAACTAAGATTACATATCAGTTTCAAATTTTTTATTGCGTAATTTTCTTGTAATTATTTTATTATTAAATATAATTCACGATATATATATAATGAAATAATTAATATATAAATAATGAATAAATTTTTCCACTATCTCAGATAATTAGCCAGCTTTTCGTTTATCTTTTATTAAGGATCTTTCTTACTTCCTGTTAAAAAATCATGAATTATGGGATGGCTTTAATATTCTCAACAATTTAAGTTTTTCAGCAGTTAAGGTTTTAACAGTAATTTACGAGTAAGTACAATTCTATCACATTGTTCTAAATTCTCAATAACGGTTATTCAAGACACAATAGTGATAATCATTTCATAAATCACATTTTCGTCTCAAATACTTTGCGCAATTACTTAAAAAACAAAAAAAAATTTGCAAAAAATCCTGATTCTCATATTGAGACCTCAAAGATTTATTTTTAGAAATTTCAACGCAATCATTTTCTTTTTCACCTTTTCATAGTTATATTCGTCGGAAATAATTATTGGAAAAAAAACCAAAATTCATTATAATTTTCAGAATTCAATTATAAATTCAATCATAGTTTTCCAGAAAATCAGAATTAGATATCATTTAGAAATCGTAGAAATCAATCAAATAATTGTTATTAAGTTAAAAACAATTAATTCACAGAATTCAATCAATCATTAATTAGCTACAAAAATAGATAGAGTTAATCGTCATCAAATTCAAAGTTCATAATATAAATATAATTTTACATCCTTATATTCAATTAAAGATTTCTTTTTATGGAATCTAAAGTCATACTTTATTAAATTTTAACAATAATTATATTATTTAATAATTATTTTCTATAATCAAAATAAGAAAATAAAAATAATAATCTTTTTTATTCAAGAATATTTAAATAAACAATAATAAATAATAAAGTCTTGGCAGAGAGTAGTATAATAAAAGGAATAAATAAAAATTCAATATTCTATTATATAGTTATTCTGTTATGAAAATTAGATTTTTAATTCATTTCGTTAACGTAAGCTAAATTACTATATTTTTTTTTATTTTTAGTCATGATATAATGAAATGTATATAGAATTATAAATATAATTTTCTACAATATTACTGTTACTTATTATTAAAATTATAATATAAATACAAATCTATAAATACTTGATATATTCATAAGAAATGAAACAAAAAGATATTTTACATTTTTGCTTTTTCATGCAAATTTATCTTCTATAATTAGTTCGATAATAATTATATTTATATTGATTTTATAAAAAATATTTGTGAAAATAATAGATGAATTTGTATCAAAGAAAGCATAAAATTTTAGAATAAATTTATTTTATTTATTTTTATTAAATTAAATATTATATTTTTATATTATTTCATGGAAATAAAAATTAAAAAATATTATATTTATTTCTTTCGCATAATAACTATATATATTTAAAACTATAACTATATATAAATGCAATGTAAATAATGTAAATTAATATTGTATATCAAATTCCAAATTAAATATTAATTAAGGGTAATGATATAATTTTGGATATCTAATAATTTAGGAACAATAATAAAACTGATTTTAACAATATATTATTAGGATTTTTGTATTATATAAATAATTAGTATTGAGATAATTGAAATTCATTATATATTGAAGTAAATTCGATAAATTTGTACGAAACGTGCTTGATATTAAGAATATAAAATTTTCTAATATTTAATTATATTTTTAATATTAATTATTTTATTAAATCATTAAATCATTGATGCAAAATATTGATATATGATCATACGATATCATACACATACAAAATTTATTTATTTATTGCATAAATTTCTACTATTTCACCAATGGCAAAGTTTATATGATTGTTTAACATAACGTCAGTATGAAGAGACACTAAAAATTCTTCGTATATTTATGAAGAAATATACAAATACTTGTTTGAACTTCTTCGATTGCAGGAATAACAACAAAAAAAATAAAAAAAAACAAGCATAAAAACTATTGACCGAGTTTTTCATTTGTATACAGGGGAATTAAAAACATTTTTTTATAGCTTTAATATTTACATGGATTTTTAATGAAGCAATTAGAAAAATGCAAAAGATTATTTCCATATGTGCAATTATATTGGAAAAACAGCTATTATTATCCTTCAAAGATTTTTGCTCTTAATTAAAGGTTAGTCTTTTTTTTTATTCGATCATGCAATTATATCTCGTTAATCAAAATTTTTTCTTTCTATATATTTTATATTTTTTTCCTTTTTTGTTTCTAATGTTGAGTATACATATTTATAAATAGAATATAAAACATTGACATTTTATAAATTATCAAAAAAATTTTATTATGTTTATATAATATGATAAAAAAAAAGTTGAAGAAATATAAAAGAAAATACCTTATTCAAAATAATTTTTCTCAATACTCATGCTTTCAATAAAAAATAACAATTAATAAAAAAATATAAATAATAATATAAATAATAATTTAATGATTATTATTTTTGAATATAAAATAAAACTCTTTGTTCTTATTCTTTTCAAATATTTTTACGAAATATTAATATTGCAGATAATTATATAATAGAATTAACAACATTCTTGTATGATGAATTAATTGAAATCTTTTTATTTCTACTATTCTTTAACTATTCTTCTTTATATATATATATTTAATATTTTAATAATATAATTTCTTATTCATTAATAAAAGAAAAATTTTATATTTTATATTCTCGAAAGAAATTTATAATATTATATAGACTTTAATACATATTAATACTACACTATTAATACATATTAATGCATTTAAAA
>NW_006263559.1:31719-35193 GCF_000469605.1 Apis dorsata | reverse complement strand
TCTTCAATTGTTTTTCATGACAAAAAAAAGACAAATCTTTTTTGGTTATATAATTTAATAATATAATTTAATAAAAAAATTAAATATATTATATTAAGAATCATAATTATAATCATAATAAGAAATGCATATTTATCAGTTGATATTAAAATGAAAAAAAAAAAGCTTTGTAGATTCTTATATTTTAGTATTATTATAGTTTTAAATTTTCAAATATATTATAACTTATATCGGATAATTTAAAAAACAATTATATTATTTATATATAAATAATATATACAATAATATATACATTATATATAAAAATGAAAAATAGCATTGTTCTATTTTTTATCATTTGATTTATTATTATTGTCAACTAACCAATATTAACAGAAATATACTATGTACATTTAAATATGTGTAAATAAATTATTATCGCAATACATATATATATAATCCGCTATAATAAATAAAATGCTACACTAATAAAATGGTATACCTTGATTGTCAATGTTTCTTAAATATAATGCAATATTGCTAAATTTTACATATCTATATAAAATATCCATCCTTCATAATATAGAAAAGTGTTTATTTTAGTTAATTTTTAATAGTAATTAAATATATTGCATATTTATGCAAGAAATTTCAGTAATTTATTACAATAATTTTCTATCACCGGCAATAAAAAATTTTAAAATCTCATAAAGAACAAATTTATAACAAAATTATAACAAAAATGGAAAATTATAACAAGAATCTTATTACATGAAATTTGTCTAGAATTTCTTTTTTTTTCTTTCTCTCTATCGGTTGCTTTTTATACGACATTTCGCATTTTTTTTTGATAATTGATTCATATGCTTTTCATTTACAGCTACATACTTTAGTCTCATATCAATCTCAGAAAATAAAATTATTTTAAAAAATTGTACTTTTTCAATATTTGCAATATTTTTTTAAATTTCTTTTTATACACGTTTATGCCCGCAACAATATTATTGTAATGATAATAGATGTAAACTAATAGCTGAGTATTTATAAAATATTCTTCGACAAATGTCATAATAATTGCTATATTTCCTAAAGATGAGTGGACTATATAAATGGTTACATGTGCAGAGCGCATACCTATAGCGTATATAAGAGAGCAGAATCTCTCACAATGTCACAGTAAATAATCGTATCCGACGATTAGATACGATATAGTGTTAGAACAAAACTATGTAATTATTGTTTCCTGCGATCAAATTATTATATATTCACAATGAGACTTTCTTTACAAGTAACAATAGGTAATCCGATGTTCAGAGTACGATGTATTCACAAACTAATTATTATATCTGGTGTGTTCACTGAAACTCTATTTACAAGTAACTCGTGCACTTGTATCCTCAGAAAACCCCTTCTTAGTTTAATTGGGAGGATTTCAATTTCTCGGTAGAGTACGATAATAAACAATAACATTATGGTTAGTGTCTGACTTTCGATATCCCCAAGTTCAAGAAAAATTCCCCGAGAATGATGTTGATTGCCGTTGAATCAACTATGTCTGGAGTATACTACGGGATCGGGTTCTGCTCCAGCCAGATTGAAGTGTGTAAAAAATATACAATTATAAGTATCGACAAAAATCTCAAAAACGACAGTCTTCTCGAATAATATCATTCTTTATTTAGACTTAATTAGAGATCTGCAAATGATAATAACAGGAAAGGATTTCTATAAGAAATCTTCGAATAAGCTTTTTATAAACCTTGTGAATAATAAAAATAGAGGTTATAAAATAATAACAGAGATAGAATAAAATAGATATTTATTGTTTTGTATGCTGAATCTTTATTTAATTATAAAAGTTATCTATCGTATTAATTCTTTGCTCTCCAACGGTGACTCTCAATCATCACTTGAATTAATGCCGTAACTCTAGCGGTGACTCTCTGGCATCACTGGGATTGTTGCGGCAACTTGAACAGCGATAATATTTATTTATGTTTGATTTTTTTAGAATATCGCTTCATAAATAGATTCTTAAGTTTTTTACATATAATGTTATGAGATGTAATTTTATCTTATGAGTAATTATCTTATGGTAATTTTGAGGCCACCGAACACGCGTCTGAATCTGGAGTTGCTAGTTCGATCGACCGAAACAGGCCTGGAATGCAAAGGGTTAAATTTAAAAGATAAATAAATGAAAAATATTTTTGATAGATTAATTTTTTTCTAAATATATGATATAATATTGTTTTTTCTAATAAAATCGAATCTTATCATAAGATTTTTTTATCGCAATATACTATTTGGAAATTATTTTATTTTTAACGTACATGAATAAGAAATTATTATACAATATTGTGCTTAAATATTCAATACAATATAAGTACATTTTTTCACTTTATTAGTTTTTGATTTGAAAAAAAAAATAAACAAATTCAGCAATTGACAAAAATATTAAAAAGGATTTATAAATATAATAGAAATTTTTATATATTTATCTCTTAAATTTGATAGGCCTATTTTTTAAGCCTAAATTAGTATTCATTATAAAAAATATAAGAATATAAATATAAGAATTTTCAAATAAAATCTTATTGATATTTTATCATAATTATATTATATTTTATTGCATATTTTTCACATAAAAGAAATCAAATTTATAGAAAAAAATATAAACTGATAGGTTGAATTGATTGAATTTTTTATTAAAAAAAATAATTTAAGAAAAGAATCTTATTTATATAAAATTTAGATATATTGCATTAATCTTCAAATTTTTTTGTTGTGGAATATGTCAACTAATAAATGTTAAATTCTGATATTTATAAATGATATCATTTTTTAATCGATCTGAATTCGATCTCTTTCGTTTACACAAGTTACAAAGAATTAAAATCACGCAGAGAATTATTTTATCATTGAATAATTACATAGAAAATTTTTGTATAGATTTGTTTGGTTTAATTATTTTGAAAAAGAATTTATGGAAACGATTTCAAATAATATTAATATAATAATTAGAAATTCACATTTAAACAGATTATTTTATGTGATGTTTTTAAATAATTATTGTTCATTCAATCTTTAAATGAAATAAAAATAATAGTACATAATAAAAAAATAAAAAGAAAAACTTCATGTAATTTTTTTAAGAACTCATCATAAATACAATCATTTTATATAATGATGACTTTACAGTTACGTTAATAATCATAATATAAATTGTTTTACTTTCTAATAATTAAATTATGATAAAAACATTCTTTAATTATTATAGTTATTTTATAAATTAATTATTATGTTATTAATTATGTGTATTAAAAATATATTCGTACTATATTCTAAATTCTATATTATATTCTATACTATATGATTTAATATATACATATATGTTCGAATGAATATTTTAATATATTTATTAAAAGACAATTCAAATCAATTGATTGGTAATAATGATATTGATAATAAACAAATATTTTGTATATTATATAT
>NW_006263559.1:24422-31534 GCF_000469605.1 Apis dorsata | reverse complement strand
TATATATTATATAGAACAATAATTTTTCATATTAAATATTAAATAATAAAATTATTATTAATTAAAATTATTAGATGCAAATTAATGTTTCTTCTTTTAATAAACTGATATTCCTATTCAACTATTTTTAAAAATACTTTTTAGAAACTTATGGTTAATGATTACAGATTTGTTAAATGAAAGATATTTTTTATTCAATACAATACAATTATTATACAATATTTATATAATAAATAATAAATATAAAATAATAAATATAAAATGAATTTAAAGGATTTATAGTATTATATAAATAAATATTATAAATTATAATAATTAATAATAAATATAACAATTTTCTAAAAAAAGTTTCTAAGTTTAAAGTTTCTAATATCTCAAAGATAACTGATATACAATAGAAAAATTATTTGAAATATTTTATTCAAATCTTTATCAGTAATCAATTGCAAACATATTTCGTTAGTCCTTAGCAAAAAAAGAACGTTGGAGTTTAAAAAATTTATCGAACTACATATGTGAATATTTTATTGAAAGACAGTGAAATAACATTTGAAGAAGGTACAATTTCGTTGTTTGTTGAAAAGTTGTAAACATCTTAATTCGGTAATAAATAAAATTTGATATGCGTGTTATCATTTTTATTTTTGTATAAATTATATAAACTAGAAAAATATTTTTATTTATGATTCACTATGATGAATCTGATAAAAAAAAGAAAAAATCAAATAAAAATAATTGAGATGTATTAATCGAAAATTATTGAATAATATATAATGTATATATTTGTTCGCGAGTAATAAATACTCGCCTGCTTATTTGGAGAAGTTCCTCGTATAAAACTCTTCGCATTTGTTTATACTTCTATTTGTTATCCTTTTATTAAGTTAAATAAAGAATGATGTTACCTGAAAAGATTGGCATTTTTAAGAAGAATTTAAGTAATACATTCAATTCTATATATTTAACGTATTTCAACCTAGCTAGAGCGCAACACGATCTCAAAAATGACATACTTCAAATATGATTGATTCAATTAATTAAACCAACCTACATTCGGAGAAATTTATAATAAATATACACTGATCAATCTCTGGTTATTATAATATTTTTTATGCTGTTTAGCTTAATTCGAGGAATTTTTTCTTTATTTGAAAATATTGCAAGTTAGAATGCCAATTGTGGAAGGAATTTCTGAATTTCATCAAAAAATAAGTCTGCAGAGTCTATTTAATATTTGTTGTGAACACATCGTATTCTGACCAAATATGACAAATAAATAGTTTTCTTTGTAACGAATATGAGAGATCCAAATCTATAGATGACATATTTCTAATAATATTATATATATTCTAATAATATTATATATATATAATCTAAATATTCTATAGTTTATTGTTAAGAAAATATATCACCATCATAAATGGAATTTTGATAAATAATCGCACAATATTGAAGAATTTTCGTCCAATGACAGAGATAAGAAAATACAAAATGCTCATTTCACTGAAATTTTCGATATTTCCCGATTTAAATTTTTAACTTTGCTAAATTTCTCAGAATTAACTTAAAATCGGTAGGAAAATTTTTATAAATTGGGAAATATAATATTGGAGTTAACTCTTTTTGTCAATAAAAAAATATAATTCAGTTTTCTTTAATATGAAAAATTCTTTATATTTTTGCTATTTCTCTTGTACTTGCTAATTCTACTCATACATAGAATTAAAATTATCTTTTATTACGAAACATTCTTTTTTTTAACTGGAGTTCTCGATTTTAAATATATCTGCATTAACAGTACATTTAATTAGTATCATGCATTTATAATTATTTTTTTATTCGCTATTCAACAAAATGAAAAACGCTCTACATAATTTTTTTATTTATGTTTATATTTATATTTATTCTAAATATGTAATATGATTCGTCGCTTTGTATGCATAATTTTTGTAACCATGTCATCATTTTTAAAATTGTAAATATATATATATATATATATTGTTAATTGTTAATTGTAAATGTGAAAATATTTTAATATCTGAAAATGTTTATTATAAATTTAAAAATAAATTTATACAGTTAACTATAATTGTAAATATATTGAAAGTCAATTCTAAACATATTAAAAAATAACTAAAAATAATTGTAAATAATAATATGAAATGATATGAAACAACATGTAAAAAATTAAAAATTATTTCATATAATAAAATATAATTATAACAAAATGTTGAAAGAATTTTATTATGATTCAATGTACGAATGCATGTATATATGAGTAAAGAAACAATGTTTAAACAACAAGAGATTACAGTGAGAAATTTTAGAACAATAAATTTGTTGACAAAAATGTTATGATAACGGCGATGCATGAATTCGATATTTTCTTTTTCATATCTCTTATTAAAATCATTTTAATTTTATTAATGTATTTTATTCTATTATTATACGAATTTATTCCTTAATATTTATTAGATAATAAAGAATTTATTTTCTTTTTCTTCTTAATTATCGATTTGCGCAAATATTATTAAATTTATATTTGCGCAAAATAAGATTATAACAAAAGCAAGTAATAAAATGCGTGATACGATAAGAATATATGTAAAACTATATGAAATGATATATAAATATAAAATGATATAAAATAATATGAAATGATATATATAATAAATGCGGAAATGCAACTATTCTGTCTATTTCTAGAGAAACAAAATGTAGAGAAACAAGATCACGAAGAAATTCTAGAATAGCAAATCAATTGAAGAAATATCTTATAATGGCAACACGAATTTTGTGTATTCCTTTTTATATTTTTTATTAAATTTTATTTCATCTAAATTTTAATTATTAGAATTATTCCATATTACAATTATTATTAAGTTAATTTTTTTTCAAAATAAAATTATTATCAAAAACATGTTTGTGAGAAGAATTATTTTCGAACTATTATTATTATTATTTTTGAATAATAATAATTGATAATAAAGTGAGACAGGTATATAAACATTTTGTTTAAATACATCATGTAAATTTTATAAGGTGCGAAAGAAAATCGTAGAAATAATGTTTATAATATTTTAATAATTGAATGCTATTAAATATTTAGATTTCAATAATTTCTTTTACATATGTTAAAAATAATAATAAAAAAAAATCGAATGTGAGTGATATAAAAAGAAAAATTTATCAATGCAGTTTAATTTTTATAAATAAAAGATAGAAATATGTTAAGTAAAAGTTAAAAAATAAAACTTTAAATATATATAGTAAATATATAAAACTTCAGATATGTACTTTATAATAATGTAAATAATATTTTAGAGATTGAAGTGAATTTTTTTTTAATGTGTATCATGTGTCTATTTAAAGACTTCCACACGAAAAAAATTTACAATAAATATGAACATTTTATACATTCGAATTCAAATTCGAATGAAAATGAAATTATTTTATTTCCTTTAATTTATATAAAATTTGAATTTTTATGAAAATTTTTGTGAAATCCAATTTTAAATACAAACCAAATATTATTTAATTATATAAAAACTAAAAATATTTATTCATTTCCTTATATTTTTCATAATATTGTTCGAACTATTATATTATAATTTATTCAGTATTTATATTTAAACAACTCGTTTAATTACTTCTGTCATTTTTTCATTACTGAAATAAAAATTTTGTATATATTATATTTTTTAAAAACTTCTCAAAAAAATGAAAAGGAATTTTGAAAGAAAGAAAAAATAAATATAATGATATTATAGAATTTAAAATGAATCTACTAAAATTTTATTTGTGGTTTTATTATTGAATGTTGTCAGCAACACTACTATTTTATAGTTGATACCTAGTTATTTTTCTTTTGTAAACAGATATGCGCAATTACGTATAATTAAATATTCATTCAACTAAATCCGTACATTTTATTTATTGTTTGCATTGTCCAGTCAACAGTTATGGGCTCAGATTACGAAAAAAACAATAAATAATTAAATAAAGTACAGTTAAATTGAAAAACCACATGAGTTAGCAATGCGGCCACGAGCAAATGTGAAATATAACTCTAAATATGATGGAGTATGAAACTATTTGTATTAATAAGTTGAAAGGATTGTAAAACCATGGAAATTTCAAGTGTGCGTTTAAAATCCTGTAATGCATGGGAAATAATTACAAGTGAATCAGTTCTTCCTGTACCAGGAGATGATACGGCAAATACATACTACCTGACAAAACTCGATAATACAGCTCAACGCCACATCGGTGGATCAACTGTGAATCGACTAAAGATATGTGGAATCTGTGTTTACGAATAAAAATCTGATACTGTGTACACATGCTGTACACATGAAGCAATAGTAAAATTGTCAGAAGGAATTGATCGATGATGTCGCTACTCTTATCCTAAAGCTTGAGAATCTTGCATATCGACTGCAAATTCTAAGGAAATTCCAAATCAAATATTTATTACTAAAATACTCATGACATTATCTCCGTCGTTCAAATATTTTATTACTGCGTGGGAATCAACTCAAATCAATGAAAGAATTCTCACAAATCTTATTTCAAGATTCACTATTGAGAAAACAAGGACAGGAACCGAAGAAAAGATAGAGAACATTGCTTTTACTGTCAATAAGGATCAATGTAAAAAAAATTTCAAAAAAGGCAACGCTAGACCAGACGTGTGTCATTATTACTATCAATCAGGACATTGGATCAAGAAATGCAGAAACCAAAAAACAGCAACATTAAACGAAAAATACACAGGAAGGAAAGGAGAGGGAGAACTTATAGAAGCCATGTCTGCAAAATATAATTTAGAAAACATCCAAAGATGGCACATGAATTCGAATACAACTTAGCTTATCAGCTCAAATCATCGAATGGTTCTCGTCATATAAAAAATTCGACACAGTAGAGAATATTAAGATAGGCGATGAAAAATTTATTAGAGCATTTGGATCAGAAGATATCGATATTCTTGCTTTCAATGGAAAAGAATAGGTGCGAAAATATCTCAGTAATATTTTTCACGCATCAGAACTGAGCTTCAATCTTTTCTCGGGTGCAATTCTTGATAAGAGCAATACTCCGATGTCAAAATATGTACATTCAAGAAGAATGGAGATACTGTTGCAGAGACAAAGAAAAGGCTAATTATTCGTAATGAAGTTTAAACGAGCATCAGTGGCAAATATGACAATACATAATTTTTTTTTCCTGATGTAAACGAATGATGTATCAGAATGTGGATCAAATGAAGAAAATTCTAAATTTCGAGAATATTATTTCTAAGGATTAAAAATTTTGCTGCAAGGATTGCATTCTAGGGAAAATGCACAGACTGCCGAAAAGTGATACGAAATCTAAACGCATCGGAAAATTTATCTATGCAGATCTCTCGGGTCCAATGCAAGAATTTCTCTCAAATTTTTTGTCAAACGGAAAAAGAATAGTTGACTTGAGGAGAACGTTGTTACATGCAGAAAAACTGCCAATCAAAATGTGAGCTGTGGTAAGTTAATTACACTTTAAGAAAGTGAAAGAAGTAATACTCATTGATTCAAGAAGAGACTAAACGTCTCGAGCATCAGAACTTTTGGGGAAAGAAGTATAGTTCCATAGCTAAAGAAAAAAGACGAAAATAAGATGTCAAAACCGAAAAAAGCATCGATATATATTGGAAAACATAAAATTCCGGATCTGGTTTTCTGAAAGAGAACAAGTGTAAAATGTAAGATTCATAGATCAGCTCTACAGAAATAATTCAGATAAAGAATGAGAATCAGAATCGAACATCAGAACCTTTGAACATCAGAAAAACGACATAATCAAAATAGATGTCGAATCGAAAACCATTAATTAATCGGAAAGCAACGAACAAATGATAAGATAAAGAATCAAATGATTCAAAAAATAAAAAACAATACGAACAAGACCGGAGTTTGACAGACAGAAAGAGATAATATATGCCGATTAGACAGACTTATGTATAGAAACGTAATCACAAAATACCATGAACTGGAAAACTATGATGCAATCACATATAGCGATGCAATCAAATGGAAAGAACTCATGGATGATGAAATCGATTCCTTAAGAAAAATTTAAATATGGACATTAGTAAATCTGCCAATAAGATTACCAAGTCAAGACAATCGATGGAATTACAAACTGAAAATGAATAACGATAGAAGTATACAACAATTCAAGGCAAGACTCGCTCGAAGTTTCAAATAAACTGCCTGTATTGATCATAAAACGTTTAGTCCTGTAACAACCGAAGAGATATAAGGATGGAACTGACCATGTTTGCAAGTTGAATCATAGTTTATATGAGCTGAAACAAGTATCACAATATAGAAATCATTTTACAGTGATACTGAAGAAGCATGGTTTCACGTCCACCAGCGCAGATTATTGCGTACTTATAAATGGAAACGATCGGGACCGATTGATTCATATCACTGAATCATCATCTCAATGAATTTATATCATAAAAAAAGTTGTTAGCTCCGTAAGGAATTTGAAATAACATCCAATGATATAAATACAAATCTAGGATTATATGGACGAATTATTGGACGAATAGTAGATGGTTCCATATTTTTGCACCAGGAGGCTTATACCAAAAAAATTTGCAAATTTTGCAAATTTCGGATAGAAAATGCTAATGCAGTAGCAATCCCAGCAGACCAAAATCATCAACTGTGCGTGGAGATACATAAAAATAGGTATAAGGAAAAATCAGAGTTTCCATATTGACAAGCGAAGTAGAAAGTTTAATGTATTTGTCAGTGAGTATAGTGAGTACTAGACCAGACATTACATTTGCAGTAAACAAAGCCAGCCAATATTTGAAAAAACCCAACAAAATTCATTGGAATACAAAGAGAATTTTCAAGTATCTAAAAAGAATAATAAAATATGATATTTATTTTTCAACCGAACAGAATAATTACATTAAAGCATTCAGTGACGCAAATTACGCTGGAGACACTGAAACTGAAGGAAGTCGACTATTGGTTTTGTATTAAAACTAGGCGATTCTGCAATAGCTTGGAGGTCAACACGACAATGAACAGTAGCTCTATAAACTACTG
>NW_006263559.1:24001-24328 GCF_000469605.1 Apis dorsata | reverse complement strand
CGAATACATAGCAGCTAGTCAAACTGTGAAAGAGATCATATGGATGAAAAGTCTGATCAATGATCTAGCTATGTTTAAAATCCTTACAACAACTCTTTATGTGGATAACTTGAGCAATCAAGCTTATTAAAAACTCAAAATTTCATCGAAGAAATAAGCATATTGACATATGCTACCATTTCGATTGAATATCAAGAGTATCGAAGACATGATAGACACATTGAATTATGATGCTTAAACATAGTAACATTCACACACTAAACAAATTTCAGTTAATTTTTAGTGGAAATCTTATAGAATTTAAAGTTCACTGAAATTTTATTTATG
>NW_006263559.1:20716-23977 GCF_000469605.1 Apis dorsata | reverse complement strand
TTATTGAATGTTGCCAGCAACATCACTATTTCATAGTTGATACCTATTTGTTTTTCTTCGATACACATATTTCAAATGTTTGGTAAATAGATATGCGCAATTACGTATAATTAAATATATCCATTCAGCTAAATTCGTACATTTTATTTATTGTTTGCGCCGCCCAATCAACATGATCAAATGTTAGACTATGGATATCAAGCTATTTTTCTTTCTTATATTGAAATATCTTCTTATAAAGATATTAATAGAATGCTTTCTTTTAAGAAATATCAGTTAAAATCAGTTTAATATTCTATGAAAAAGAAAATATGAATTGATAACAAAAAATTATCTAATATTTCAACGATACTGAATTAGAATATTACAAAATTATTTAGATTTTAATTATTTACTAAATTATTAGAATCTTACAAAATATATATTTTTTTTACATATATTATACCTAATAAATTAATTTTTTTAATCAAAATGATAGGAATCAATTAATATACAATAAATAGTAAAGTTTCGTTAAAAAAAAGTGCAAATGCAGATTGGAACTTCATCAATATAATTTTAAAAATAGCACATTACAAAGATACATATTATTAAATAATGCAAAATTTGTTATATAATTTTTTTCTATCTTTAATAAAAAGAAAATTATAATCCAATTATTAAATTCCAATTATTCCAATTATTATTTATTATAAATTCCAAATATTAAATGTTATTATTTAAATTATTAAATTGCAAGGAAAAAATTTTTTGATTAGAAAAATAGTTAAAAATTTTGGAAAAATATTTCTGATAATAGATCGAATAATAATTTCGATGAATATAGGTTTTATTAATTGAACGTTAAATGAGTACATTGAAATATATGTATAATAGAAGCTAAAAAGAATGTAAATATTAAATCATATCATTTAATTATTATCTATACTAAAATACTGAAGCAAATTTAAAGTATACAATTTAAAATATTATAAAATATATACTTTTAATATTATAGTACTTATAATAACTAACTTATATTTTCATTTAATGATATGAAAAATAATTGAATAATTTTATCTAGCAAAGAAAAAAATCACAAAAATTATATGTGCATTCAAGACGCTATCAATTATCCGAAAAAAAAATTACAATGAAAAGTAACATATCTAATCATAAAAGATATGATCATTTTCATGTAGTAACGAAAGATATGCGTACAAATTAATTTATTATCAAAAATATGATATATGTTACTTTAAAATAGATTAATGTGTACCGAGTGCATAATTTTTATCATATTATTAAAAATAGATTAAAGAGATTAATAAGGTAATTGAAATTTTTCATTTTATAA
This sequence comes from Apis dorsata, assembly GCF_000469605.1. Classification (NCBI taxonomy): domain Eukaryota; kingdom Metazoa; phylum Arthropoda; class Insecta; order Hymenoptera; family Apidae; genus Apis; species Apis dorsata. The sequence goes on along the minus strand of NW_006263559.1, from coordinate 22,641 downwards.
AGTGAAAACAAAATCTTGCCTCATAAAAGAAAAAAAAGAAACAATTATTGATTTATTATTATTATTATTATATTAAGGAATATATAAATTTGATAAATAAAGATTGATTGAATTTGATTTTCTACGATGAGATATATTAAAACTAAAGATAATATAAAAATATAAAAAACATTTGTTTAATAGAATAATAGAAATTTAATAAAAAATTTTATGAAAAATTATCAAATTTAAAAAAAAGTACATACCTAGAATTATCTATAATTTAAAACTGCATGACAAAGGAAGTAAAGGAAAATTATATATCGTTTATAAAAATATTAATTCACAAATATATGTAATTCACAAATATATACATATTCTAGACAATTTCTTCAACTTTAACTTAATTGGAAATTGATTTTTCAAATATTTTTTTTTTAAATAATAAAGTCAACTTTCACTGGAAGAAAATAATTATATATTTTATATATATATTATATATTATATGAAAATAGTAAAATAGTCTACGAATAATTTTATTTTAAATTTAATTTAAAGAATTTATAATCAAAATTTAAAAAATTAAGTTATGAATAGAAATCACGAAATAAAGATAAACTTTGAAAACTCAGAAAATTATTATGGCATTTTATTTTATTGTTAAAAATTATTATTATTAAAAATTTTTAAAAATTTTATTTAACGATGTATTAAATCTATCATATGTATATAAGAAAATACAATAAAATATTAATGAAATATTTTTTTATCATGTAATTGATATATAATAATAAATATTATACAATTACATATAATTGAAAACTTTTTCTCCAAATTTCCATTAATTAAAAATATTTTTCCATATAATATTTTGTTCGTTTCTTTCTTTTTTTTAGATAATTAAATAATAATTCCTATATATTATTACTTATTTTATTACAAAATTTTCTTAACTTAATAACATAATAATAACTAAATAGTTTTTATCGTTGTAAAACATAAATTTTTAATTTAGATTATTGAGTCTGATCGAAAGTTTTTTGCTAACATATTAAAGTGTCTTTATCTTTATCTTCTTTATCTTTAAAATGTAAAAATAAATTATTGCAGTAAATAAATAAATAAATTCAAATCTTGGAATTCATAACGCATTCAAAGAAATTTCATCATAACAATTTGTTACTCTACTATTCCTATCTCTTTTTTTTTTAATTAAATACATGTTACCATAAACTAATAATATCAAGCTATCAGGCAGATAATATACGGATGCATATTATATATGCATGTATATGTATATGTATATCATATATATATATATATCATCTCATCAATTGATTGTGAAACGAATCGAATATTCTAAGTAAATAATATTGATTCTACCAATAAATTTATATTATTATTCAAAGTATTGAAGAAATACAATCAAAGGAAAAAATAAAAAAACGAAGAAATAAAAAAAATAAAAAAATACATAATGAAATTAATGTTTTGAAATTAATAGCATATTTAATCATTTATTGTTAATGAAAATTCCATAGAAACTGTGTATCCATTTAAATATTAAGTTTTGATTAAGAGATGAAAATTAAAATTCGAAAAAATATTTTGTTCGGTAAGTATTAAAAAATAATATATAATTAATAAATGTAAGTATCGCATCTGATTAATTTATATATATTATAATTCATAATCGTTCATAATTATATGGATATCATAATAGTCGTAAGAATTATTTATAAAAAATTATGAAGTCATTGAAAAATTATATTTAAAAAATTATAAATTTTTTTTTAAACAATATAATTTTTAACAATAATAAATAATAATAACAATAATATGTATCATATGAATTATAAATAATAGTTATATATAACGTAATTATATAATTGTATTATATAAATATATAATCTATATAATAAAGAATGTCCTAAAATTCACACAAG
>NW_006263559.1:15417-20517 GCF_000469605.1 Apis dorsata | reverse complement strand
GAATTTGTGTAAAGTATTGTCAATGAAAAAAAAAAAAAAAATAGTATTACACAAAAAAATAACGTATAATAAATAAAAATAATTTTCATTGTTAAACAAAAATAATGAAAGTTTTTCAAGCAAAATCATCTTTAGCGATGAGCCTCATTTTTATCTATCTTAATGGATTGGGTTGATCGACAAAATTATCGCAGAATTCAGAAAATCTACGAGTAATTATTGAAAAACAAATGCGTCCAGAATGTGTCATTGTTTGATGCTGATTTTGGAGGTATCATCGGACCATTCTTTTTCGAAAATGCGGCTAGTCAGGTAATAAAAGTTAATAGTGCTGGCTATCGCGACATGATAATTTAGTTTTTTGTGCCCAAATTGCAAGATATAGATGTGAACGACATGTGGTTTCAACAAGACAGTGGCACATGTTATACAGCCCCAGAAATAATTTATTATTGCATTATTATTACATGAGTCATTTCTTGGTAGTATAATTTCCCGTTTTGGTGATCAGAATTGACTTCCCAGATGCAATTTATTATTAATCTCGCGCTGTTGATCTTTTTTCTTTTCTAAGGTTTTTTTGAAATCTAAGGTTTATTCCGACAAGCCCACGATCGCGCCTTGAAAGAGCGTTATCAAGGAAATTCAATCACATTTATGCAAAACGTCATGAAAAATTTCGACAAAAGAATGCGTACATGCCAACAAAGCCGTGGAGGTCATTTATCTGATATGCTATTTCATATATAATCCTATATTGTATACTTTATGAATAAATAAAAAATTTACAATTTTTAATTATAAATCTGTATTATCTATCAAAATTACTTTTTGCGTGAATTGTAGGATTATTCTTTAGAAAGAATGTAATAATATAAAAGAATTAAAAATAAATTTTTAGACAAGAAAGAAATGAAAATAAACTATATTACATAGTATGATTTATACTATATTTCAACGCAATGAAAAATTTTTATCACATAAAAAAATAATAATGTGTTTCTTGACTTCATTGGTTATTTGGCTGAACCAATTTATAAATTGAGAAATAATTCGCTGTAGAATGCAATCACGATACGATAGCAATCAGTACTTCTTAATAATTTTATTTTTCTATTATTTATTTTTTGTTTAAATATGATGAATATATTATAATATATTATTTAAATATGATGAAAATATTTTATTCGAATATTTTTGTAACTCGACTATTTGTAAACATAAATAGAAATAAATATACATACAGTTACTTACAAAGTTTTCAAATCATTGCATTTATAATTATTAAATTATAAAATAGATTTATGTTTACGTCGTATATAAACAAAAAACTCAAGCCTTAAGAATGTGTGATTAAAACTAAAAAAAAATTTGATAATGTAATTAAATTTAGTAATACAAAAAATGTACACATATTGAAGTCACAAAACTCTTAAAACTTAAGAATTATTACTATATTAATTTAAATCATCTTCAGCATTAATTATATCTTATGGTCAATTTTTCATATCATATATAAGCGTCTAGCATTTTTTTCTATAGAATTACATATTTCCATTATTCCTCTTTTGACTAATAGAATTTTTTGTAACATTTTTGATATTTTGGTAATTTTAAATTCTTCTATTTATTTCAATCCATAAATATTCTTTAATTGAAATGAGGTTTGTAGAGAAGATTTAAAGTATGAAGTATATTATAAAATCTATTCGAAGCAGAATATTACTTTCTGCTGAAAATAAAAATTTTCTGATAACATATTCTGATAACATATTTAAATTTTTCTTTAAATATTGTTTTAAAATATTAGAATATTTATATTTATATAAAAGTTCGTTAATGAAAACAAAATTTTTGCTTCCATTCGCTGCTATACATCACTATGTTATTATACTGCCTCCGTATTTTATTATTGACAATAGATTTGTAATTATNATATATAATATAATATACAGAGTATATTATATATATAATACTGTTTATCTGATTCAAAAAAATCGAATTTATTCTCATTTGAAAAGATTCTTTATCTTAGAAGATTGTTTGGGCCCTCAATAATAATATTCTGATTATAATAATATTAGAGTATCCCATAACTTTTTTCTTTTTTTTGATATGAAATGAATACACAATATTTATTGTTTAAGACTAATTTATTGCATTATATATGAATCGAATTCTGCTCTATCATCTTCTTCTATTTCTCAGAAAGCCTTATTATTTCCAAAATTGTTGGGATCTATTTGCAAAATATTCCCCGAGATGCGTTTTTATTTCACTTAATTAAAATCGTTTATCATGAAAAGAATTGTTTTAATAATAGGAATAGGTAATAATCCGATAAAGCAAGATCTGGGGAATACAGAAGATACAATTGAATGTCCCAATCAAATTGTAGAAGCTTTTCTCTTACTTAATCAATAAAACATGCGGTTTTGCATTATTGTGATGGCCTCGTCAATTCGCCAATTTTGGTCGTTTTTCTGTTATAGTGTCTTTCAATTTATTAAGTTAATTGCAATATTTTACAGAATTGATGGTATCACCTTGAGAAAGAAACTCATAGTAAACTACACCTTTCCAATCCCACCAAATGGACAAAAGAACTTTCTTCGAATCAAGTTCAGGCTTCGCAATAGTTGAAAAAGGTTTATTATTTTTAAACCAAGTGCGTTTTCCATGCATATTTCACAAAATCTAAGTTTTGTCTCCAGTGACAAGCTTCTTTAAAAAAGGATCTCTTTCACGTTGTTGGAAAAAGAAATCACACGTAGAGACGCGATTTATAAGGTCTTTATCAATAGTTGGAACCCAATATATGGAACCCAAACTTTACATCGATTGACTTATCTGATCAGATGAATTCTAGAATTTTAAATTCTATGACATTCATAGCAGCATGTTCATTTCTTATTATATTATTAATTATATTAATTATATTATTATTATTAATTATATTATTAATAATATTAATTATATTATTATTATATTATTAATTATTATACTATTATTATCCGTTTTTATCAGATTTTTTTCTAATTTTTTTAAAAATATTTTTAAGGTTTGAATCATTTATTATAGTATTATGTTCTAAATAACAATAGTAAACAGAGTAAATTTAATTATGGATGCAATGATTTTTGTAAACGACTGTACAATTTATTAAATTCATATTATTAATTCATATAATTCATATAATTCTAATAATTAATAAATTCTAATAATTATCAATCATAATTTTATATAATATTATCATTTCCTTTATCAGATAAACAGTGTGCGTGTTTATATTTTTGCTTCTCATTGCATAAACAATTTAAATTTACGTTAGTTAAAGCGTACAATTAATTTATGTTATTTATGCACGAAATTTACATTAGAGAACAAAATGCAATAATAACAATAAAGATAGAGTGATGATTTTACTTTACCTGTATTTCATTTTATTATAACTTAATAAATAAACCTCTAATATTTTTGTGTATTTGTTTGTTTTGGTCTTTAGAATCAAATCGTAATATATTATATTAATAAAAAAAAAATTGAATTATTTTTTATAACTGATATAATATTAAATTTATTGCTAAAATAAATAAATTCTCTAATATAAAATAATACATATATACATATAATATAATAATACATATATACATATACATAACAAATATACAAAACATAATACAAAACAAATAAATATAATTTAATAAAATTCCATAATTTTAAATTTAATGATTCTATAATATTAAATAATAAAATAATTATTTCTGTTATAGAATTTAAAGCTCACTGAAATTTTATATGTGGTTTTGTTATTGAATGTTGCCAGCAACATTACTATTTCATAGTTGATAGCTCTTTGTTTTTTTTCGATACACGTACTTCAAATGTTTTTGTATTTAGATACGCGCAATTACATATAATCAAATATCTTCATTTAGTTAAACCCGTATATTTTATTATATTAAATTTTATATATATATATTTTATATTATATATTTATTGTTTTCACTGCCCAGTCAACAATTTCAATTACGAAAATGTACATATAATAATATTATGGATGATAGTATATATACACAAATTAATCGGATGCAAGAGTCGCATTCATCAATATGTGTTATTGCTTAATATTTAAAAATTTTCTTTTAACGGGGAAAATTTTCTTTCGAATTATCTATTTATATAATATATATTTCGATGAAATTTTTATCAATAATAGATAATTTATATGTGATAGATAAGTACCATTGAAAATATTAATTTCATTGTTACATTCTTTTTATTTTTTTGTTTCTCTTTTTTATTTCTTTTTTTTTTTTTTGAGAATATTTTCTTTCCTGATATTTTAATGACGTAAATAAATATATGATATGATTGACTTATATATATTTTATTTACTATGGTCAATTAATGTGATTAATTTTAGTCAAACAGTTAGTTAAGTTTCTATATGTAGTTTTTGCATTATATGACTAATAACCTGTCTGATAGTTTCATTTTGCATAAAAACATATATCTGATTAAAGAAAAAAGAAATAATATATTAAGATGACAAATTGTTATTATGAAATTTGGCGAATTTTCTTAGTTACAAATTACAATTCAACTAGAAGGAGATTTGGATTTATCTACGGTAATAAATTTCTGAATTCTAAAGATAGTTATAAATATTAACAAAAAGTTTTCGATTAGATTTGATAAATATTATAACTATTTTGTTATTATATGTAGTTAAAAATAATGAAATCTTAGTATGGAATATATAGTACAGAATTAGTATAGAATGAAATTTAAGAGTACATTAAAAATACATTTCTTCCCGCGATAGTTTTTATGGTTTTTTTAAGTTTTGTATTTTTTTTTAATATCTGAACTAATTTGTTCAATATTGTCTATAAGCTTTCAATTACATTTAAAATAGAACTATTTACAAATCATTATTGTTTTAATATTTTTTTGTTGTGAAGATGGTTTTATTATTTTACTATAGTAATTAAAAGAAAAAATGTTCCGAATATCAAAATTAATTTTTAATACTTATAATTAAAGAAATTATCTATATATGAATGTATGTGAGTATAATTGTTGACTGGGCAGTGA
>NW_006263559.1:10049-15263 GCF_000469605.1 Apis dorsata | reverse complement strand
ACCAACTATGAAATAGTAATGTTGCTGGCAACATTCAATAATAAAATCACATATAAAATTTCATGAACTTATAACAATAATGAATATTTTTATAAACAATATGTGATTTTTTCACTGTTTGTTTTAACGTGCAATTTCAAATCATACATAATTCTGGGCATATCTTTTTAAAATTTTAATATTTTTCATAGAATATTTCATTAGATCTTCGCTAAGCAAATATTTTACATCATTAGCTACAATACGTCACAGAAAATCATATTCAATTAATCTCTTTTCCATCCAATTTATATTTCTTATTAATTTATAGCTTATGCTAAAAATGTAATCGTTTTTTTAATATTCTTTTTGTGACGAAAAGTTTTATTTTCGTATTTCAAACCGAAAATCTGAACTCGTTCAAACTAATTGTGTAATCCCAAATATTATATATCTATAGCTTATTAATCTATTCTAAATATCTTTAAATACACATATTTTTAACAATATATAATATATATTTTTAACAATAAATTTATTTATTGTAATAAAAATATTATTATTTGCATACAATATTCTATCATTTTGTTTCATTGTTACATGAGGATAATCACAATTGAATATGCTGTCTATTTTGTTAGATTTTTTTTCAGATAACTGATAATATTTTGACTATAATTTTTGCATATTGATTTTTTTTAATTGATAGAAAAGTTCAATTATTTTTCTTTTCATATCGTCTAATAAAATAGTCGTGATAGTAATACTATCATAATATCTTATATCATATATATTAAATTTTTTTTAAATAGTTATTAAATAGTTATTAAGTAATGTGACTCAATATTTATATTCTCATAATCTTCTTTTATATGTTTTTTGTATGTTATACAAAAAAAAATACTGATATCCATATTTCTTGGAATTCATATTATCCGATTATTATATGAAATTTCATCAAAAATACGATAATGCAGTATCAATAATTTGCAATACTAGTATAGAATAATAAAATATCCATTGATAATATCCAACCCGTTTCTGAAATTATGATATATAATAAAATTTATAATGATTTATTATAAAATTCACTGATAACAAAATTCTAATTTAAACGATCAATAATAAAATTCATATGTTAATGAAAATTTATGTTGTCATTAAATAAATGAATTCATGATGTTCTAAAAATTCTGTTACTTCGATGAAATTTTAATATAAAGAATTTGAAAAGTTAAATGGTTTAAAAAGTTCTGAAATGCAAAAGATTTTGATATTTAAGAAAAAAAATTCGATGATTAAATAAGTTCTAAAATATAAAAGATTCTAAGGTTAAAAAACTTCTAATTTAATTTTCTGATTTTTTTGAATTCTATAAAAACACTCGTATTTTTTAAAATCACATGTTTGTATTGCGAGACCGTGGATCTTCGAGATATATAAACGGCCAATAACACCAGCTATGGACGAACTCCCTGATTGAGCGACATTCTTCACGTAAAATTTCTAAAATTAGACTAAGAGACTATACCATTCACAAAATTCACTGTACTCAAAAATTGATCCGCGAACATTTATAATAATTTTTCTTTAGTAGGATGATGCTAATTACCGTTGAGATTAATATAACTGATAAATATCATCATAAGTTCTAAGACTATGTTTACATTCCAAGCAATTCGAAGTTTCTAAAACATATACAATTTCAAAAGTTTTTTAAATTTCTTTCTCAAAAATGCAAATTGTGTATCTGTAATATTAATATCTGTAAATTTAATATCCTCAAGATATTTGAATAACATACGGAGAAAAATAATTTGATATCCATAGTCTAAAACTTAGTAATCTAATTTAAATTTTTTGAAGAGATTTTTTTTAAAAATAGAGTATATACATAGTTTTCATTTCAATAGATAACATGAAAGAATTAAAGCAGAGTACTAGAAAAATGGAAAATATAAAAGACGAGAAAAAATATTTTTAATTTTTATATAATATTTTGTTTCTGTTTAAATTTGGATATTTTTACATAAATTTAAGTTATATGGAAATTGAAAATGATAGAACAATTCCTTTTTCAGGTTCGTATTTAAGACAAGAAACTTTACGAAGATCATTATGAAGAAATTACGAAAGAGAAACAAAAATTTTTATTTATTAAATATTTAATTATTATAATTTTATTTAAATATTATATAATTTTTTATTTAAATATTTATTATTTAGTATTAGTGCATGAAAAATATTAATATTGACATAAATATAAGATGAGTTTTTGATAAGTCTTGCAAATATAATTATTTCAAATTACTTGTAAATTAATAGATATATGAAACAATGTTCAAGAAGAAAGAACGTTGAAAGAATATATCTATCATAAGAAAAGCTAAATACCTCCTAATAAACAACTAATAAATATGAAATATAAAATGAAAATAAATAATATAAATATATTTTTAAATAATAATAAAATTATATAATCTATAAAAAAAAATGTCATTTATTAAGAATTATTAGGCATCTACTAGATAATATTGTATTATAATAATATTCTATTATTATGATATAAAAGTTGATATAATTTGGCATTATTAATTTTTTTGCAATTGAAGAAATTATATAAAAGTCAAATTTGTTTTTTTAAATGAAATTTTATATTATTTAATATAATATAAATTGGATTCCATGCAAGTACTTCATACGTTTTATATAACTTCTTATCTTTGACATAATTTTTAATTACTTATAAAAATATGCCTCAATCAAAGTATTTTTTATTATATATTCTTATTTTCTATAATTTTTATATTATATTTCATTATTATAGAATATTTATTATTATATTATATATGTCTCATGAATATATTAACTGAATTTTTTATTCTATATTATAAAGTTTTTTTAAGAGATTTCTTTGATAAAAAAAATGTAGATAATACATTTTTAATGTAAAAAAAGTTTAAGAATGATGATAAAATTCATATTATAAATATACCAAGATATTAATAAAACTTTTAATCAGATCAATGATATTTATATGATATCCCAAAATAATATCTACTTTCTTAAATGTAATATAAATTTTTCAATATAAAATTGCAAAAATTAAAGTTAACACATTGTGATTCAATAGTACACAGAATAGTTTCACAATATGATATAAAAATTACAATATAATTAAAATTTTGTCATTTCTATTAAAAGTAATAAGAGCGATAACACATAAAATTTCAGTGATATAAATCAATGTATTTTATTATAATTTTATTATATATATATATTATATATTTTTTTATATTGTATATATTTTATATTATATATTTTATTATATTGTATATAATAAAATTACAATTTAAAGAAACATATCAGCGCACGATTTATAATATCATTAATCTATATATCAATACATAATTATCATTACATAATTAATAAGACAAAACAGTCAATGAATATTTTTGCATCATTATACCAATTACATAATCATCATGATATATAATTCATTAACAATATTTGTTATTATTTTTTATGTCAATTTAAATTTAATCATTGAAACATTCGAAATTACAAAAAAAATTTCAAAAAACTATAAAATGTCATTTAAATATTGAAAAAAAACATTCGAAAATCCCAAAAACTATAATTATTTTTGATGATTAATTATTATATTATTGTATCTGGTTAAAATTTTATTAGAAAAATATAATTTCATTTGATTTTATTGCTTGATTTTATTTTTTTTTTCTTATTTTTATTTTGTTTTCTTCATGATTCATTTCATCACAAAAATTTAATTCAATTATTATTCTTTTTAAATAAAATTATAAATAAAAATTAGTATAATTTGTATTGATTAAACAAATTCATTTATAAAATTTTTATATAACTTGAAATTATACAAGTTTGCATGAATTTGCATGAATGACAGTATTCTATTTTAATTAGACATTTTAATAATGTTCCCATGTTTTCAAAAGAAATCACGAAATAAGAGAATAAATTAATACTTTTAAATTATTTCTCAAAATAAATTTGTACTTTTCTAAATTTCAAATACAACTTCTAATTTGCTAAATTTTTTTCAATATTTTTCATTATTTTTCACTATTCTTGTTTTCATTATTTCTATTATTCCATATATCCAAAAATAAATAATATTGCACTTTCTCCTTTTATAATCATAATACGATCAAACGGAAGCATTCATGGATAAAAATATATAAATTTAAAAAATAAAATAAAATAAATTATTTCAAGGCAATTGCAAATATCTTTTCATTGTTGAAATTTTAGATTTCAGTGAATGACAGTATTCTATTTCAATTAGACATTTTAATAATTTTATTTCCCGTTATAATTCAATTAATCATTCAATTAAATACAATTTCTATTCTGAAATTAAAAAGAATTCTAGTTTGAATAATTATTGCCCAGATTACTATTTATAAATTTTTTATAATTTTAATTTATAAATTTAAATTAATTTAAATAAATTAAATTTTAAATTTAATTTATAAATTTTTTTATAAATACTATTTATAAACTTAATTCTTAATCTGATCCGAATGAATAATATAAAATAAAACGAGAACAAAGTAAGAAGATTATTTTTGATTTAAAAAAAGCAATCATAATACTTTCATAAATTATAAATTAATTAATTAAACGCAATAAAACGCAGTAAATAATAAATAATAAAACGGGAAAATAAACAACGAATTTCATGGTTCTAATAATTAATTTCATTAGTTCATAATAATTAAATTGCCTTTTACTTCGAATGGAAAAAAAAAAAAATTATACTAGAAAAAATTCAATAGCAAAGAGGAGAAAAGTTGAAGCAAATTTTTTACGATATGAATTTTTGAAAAGATGAATATTATTTAATATTAATTTTTTAAAAATTTTTAAATTACTATTATACTTTTTATAATTTTCCAATGAATTTTTACTCGAAATTAATTAAATAGATAATAAAATGCAATAATATAATTATATATATTATAATCTATATTTAAAAAATAAAATATCCAATATAATTAATTCTTTAAAATAAAATCATATTTATCATTTACAAAGCAAGATTTTGTACCTAAAAAAAAAATTTAAAAAAAGAATTAATTTGAAATCTTTTATAATATAAAATTATTAATAATAATATAAGATAATTAATCAACAATTTTTTTCTTTTATAATTTACTTATTGAATCTCATATTTTTTATTACTTCTTTATCTAT